>NC_048570.1:93039313-93049313 GCF_013265735.2 Oncorhynchus mykiss | reverse complement strand
ACCAGCAACCAACTAACCACCCAGCAACCAAACAACCACCCACCCAGCAACCAAACAACCACCCACCCAGCAACCACCCAGAAACCAAACAACCACCCACCCAGCAACCAAACAACCACCCACCCAGCAACCACCCAGAAACCAAACAACCAACAAACCACCCAGCAACCAAACAATCAACCACCCAGCAACCACCCAGCAACCAAACAACCACCCACCCAGCAACCAAACAACCACCCACCCATCAACCACCCAGAAACCAAACAACCACCCACCCATCAACCACCCAGCAACCAAACAACCACCCACCCAGCAACCAAACAACCACCCACCCAGCAACCACCCAGAAACCAAACAACCAACCAACCACCCAGCAACCAACCAACCACCCACCCACCAACCAACTACCCACCCATTTCCCCAAATTGACAAGTAGTAGGACAGGCAGCACTACAGACAACCAGAACCTTCATTACTGAACTAATCTCCTGTCATTTTCAATGGGGGGTTATTCACTTCCTGTAGAGGTTCAGCCATAGTGAACTATAGCCCAGACTGTTAGTAGGTCAGAATGTTATTGTGCTCCTCTACTCATCTCCATTACACCCAGCAGTAATGCTGTCACCTTTTATATGTGTGAGGGGTCGTCTGTGTCCACCTGGTGTGGCGGTCTCGCTTTCAGAACCCATCATCTGAAATATTGAGATACACACACACACACACACACGCACGCACACACACACACACACACACACACACACACACACACACACACACACACACACACACACACACACACACACACACACACACACACACACACACACACACACACACACACACACACACACACACACACATCCCAAACAGAGACAGGCGTGAGGAACACCCACACAGGGTTGAGGCCTGACCTCCCTTCAGTCCCCATGGAGTAACAGGGACAGCAGGTGACGAAGCAGGCCTGGGGACACTCAGTCTGGGGCAAACTTAGCTCAGATTGGCTAATGTAACGTTTGGCTTTGGCAGGTAGCGCTAGCTACGATTCAGCCCTGGGTGGGTGTCTGGACACTCCCCTGGTGGTCCCCAGCTTTGCTACATTTTATAGCTGAGTACAAATGGCTTGAGTAATCAGACTGTTTTAGATGCAGCCAAATATCAACACAGAAGGGGAGGGGAGGGACTGTTTTGATGTGACACCTCTGAGAGAGGGGATCCTGTTTGGTGTGACACAACTGAGCCTGATGGAGGGGTAGCCTGTGTGTGGCATTAACACGGTGGATGTTGTGACACATTCTTACATTCCTTTGTTAAGGAAACATGGATGGTATATATATATTTTATTTTATCTTGCTAGATGAAATGACAACTTGTTTTTTAAGGCAACGGTACAGGCTGAATGAACAGATGAGTGTTCAACAGTTGATGTGGGATCTTAATTTGATTACTTTTTTTGTTTTTGTTTGCTGAGAACTTTCCTGCGCTGCAGGAAATGCAGATGAGCTTTGTAATTGACATCAAAGCACTGGAAGCAAACACAAACACACAGTTATATAACACAGTTATATACACAGTTTTGTATTTTTCATCTGGCTTACTTTCATCCGGCTAATAACCTATCCACCGATCAAGCAATCTTACAAACTAAACGGTAAAATCCTGTTGCTGCAGGATTATTTTGCTACGGCTGTACCGGTTAAATTAAGGGCTTAGATGTATCCTCCAGACTTAAGGGAATTGTTGATATGTTGTCCCCAAAAATTATATAAGTTACATTTTCTAGACTAGTATCCAGCAGGTAGCCTAGTGGTTAGAGCGTTGGACTAGTAACAAGCTGGTAGCCTAGTGGTTAGAGTGTTGGACTAGTAACCAGCAGGTAGCCTAGTGGTTAGAATGTTGGACTAGTAACCAGCAGGTAGCCTAGTGGTTAGAGCGTTGGACTAGTAACAAGCAGGTAGCCTAGTGGTTAGAGTGTTGGACTAGTAACCAGCAGGTAGCCTAGTGGTTAGAGCGTTGGACTAGTAACCAGCTGGTAGCCTAGTGGTTAGAGTGTTGGACTAGTAACCAGCAGGTAGCCTAGTGGTTAGAGTGTTGGACTAGTATCCAGCAGGTGGCCTAGTGGTTAGAGTGTTGGACTAGTAACCAGCAGGTAGCCTAGTGGTTAGAGTGTTGGACTAGTAACCAGCAGGTAGCCTAGTGGTTAGAGTTTTGGACTAGTAACCAGCAGGTAGCCTAGTGGTTAGAGAGTTGGACTAGTAACCAGCAGGTAGCCTAGTGGTTAGAGTGTTGGACTAGTAACCAGCAGGTAGCCTAGTGGTTAGAGTTTTGGACTAGTAACCAGCAGGTGGCCTAGTGGTTAGAGTGTTGGACTAGTAACCAGCAGGTAGCCTAGTGGTTAGAATGTTGGACTAGTAACCAGCAGGTAGCCTAGTGGTTAGAGTTTTGGACTAGTAACCAGCAGGTGGCCTAGTGGTTAGAGTGTTGGACTAGTAACCAGCAGGTAGCCTAGTGGTTAGAGTGTTGGACTAGTAACCAGCAGGTGGCCTAGTGGTTAGAGTGTTGGACTAGTAACCAGCAGGTAGCCTAGTGGTTAGAATGTTGGACTAGTAACCAGCAGGTAGCCTAGTGGTTAGAGCGTTGGACTAGTAACAAGCAGGTAGCCTAGTGGTTAGAGTGTTGGACTAGTAACCAGCAGGTGGCCTAGTGGTTAGAGTGTTGGACTAGTAACCAGCAGGTAGCCTAGTGGTTAGAGTGTTGGACTAGTAACCAGCAGGTGGCCTAGTGGTTAGAGTGTTGGACTAGTAACCAGCAGGTAGCCTAGTGGTTAGAATGTTGGACTAGTAACCAGCAGGTAGCCTAGTGGTTAGAGCGTTGGACTAGTAACAAGCAGGTTGCCTAGTGGTTAGAGCGTTGGGCCAGTAACCAGCCGGTAGCCTAGTGGTTAGAGCGTTGGGCCAGAAACCAGCCGGTAGCCTAGTGGTTAGAGTGTTGGGCCAGTAACCAGCAGGTAGCCTAGTGGTTAGTGTTGGACTAGTAACCAGCAGGTAGCCTAGTGGTTAGAGTGTTGGACTAGTAACCAGCAGGTAGCCTAGTGGTTAGAGTGTTGGGCCAGTAACCAGCAGGTAGCCTAGTGGTTAGAGCGTTGGGCCAGTAACCAGCAGGTAGCCTAGTGGTTAGAGGATGGACTAGTAACCAACCGGTAGCCTAGTGGTTAGAGCGTTGGGCCAGTAACAAGCAGGTAGCCTAGTGGTTAGAGCGTTGGGCCAGTAACCGAATCCCGAGCTGGCCCAGGCCCAAGGCAGTTCTGCCCCTGAACAAGGCACTGTTTCCCGGTAAGCCGTCATTGTGAATAAGAATTTGTTCTTAACCTACTTGCCTAGTTACATTAAGATCCTACAGCTGTACCTGTCTTTCTCACTAAAACAATCAGAACTAAAGCGCTTCAACTGAGATTTGAAAAACAGTAGACGCTGAAGGAGATTGTTTTAATGTGCTTGTTGTTTTGTTCCTGGGACCATTGTTTGTACAGACCACCGTGGGAACACTCCCCCTGAGAGACAGCCATGTCATACTGTACTGAGCTCCTCATTAGGGCCCTTCTGGAGGTTAGTGTGAGGAATGCCCCCCTCTCAGAGTCCCTGTTACAGACCCAAACTAACTCACACAATATCAGATAACATGTAACAGAACCTCTATAATAGTGGGTTAGCCTCACTACCAGTGTGAGATGCTGTCTGTCTACATGGCTTAACAGACGATCAGTAACAGTGAATAGTGTGTAAGACATTGTGTGTATAAGGAACTGCTACTGAGATTCAGCAGGTATTATCCCTCTCCTCTGAATCAGTCATAAAGTCCAGTGTGTAACAGTAAAGCATGTTGTCTTTTGGTTAGTGATGGACCAGCTTTTAGTTCAGGATAAGATATCATCAGGCACCTGATGGGTAGAGGTGTCACCTCCCTGTTATGTGTTGAGAGTCTGGAAAACGTTCCCAGGTACCTGATGGGTAGAGGTGTCACCTCCCTGTTATGTGTTGAGAGTCTAGAAGACGTTACCAGACACCTGATGGGTAGAGGTGTCACCTCCCTGTTATGTGTTGAGAGTCTACAAGACGTTACCAGACACCTGATGGGTAGAGGTGTCACCTCCCCGTTATGTGTTGAGAGTCTGGAAGACGTTACCAGGTACCTGATGGGTAGAGGTGTCACCTCCCCGTTATGTGTTGAGTCTAGGAGACGTTACCAGACACCTGATGGGTAGAGGTGTCACCTCCCTGTTATGTGTTGAGAGTCTAGAAGACGTTACCAGACACCGGATGGGTAGAGGTGTCACCTCCCTGTTATGTGTTGAGAGTCTAGAAGACGTTACCAGACACCTGATGGGTAGAGGTGTCACCTCCCCGTTATGTGTTGAGTCTAGGAGACGTTACCAGACACCGGATGGGTAGAGGTGTCACCTCCCTGTTATGTGTTGAGAGTCTAGAAGACGTTACCAGACACCTGATGGGTAGAGGTGTCACCTCCCTGTTATGTGTTGAGAGTCTACAAGACGTTACCAGACACCTGATGGGTAGAGGTGTCACCTCCCCGTTATGTGTTGAGAGTCTGGAAGACGTTACCAGGTACCTGATGGGTAGAGGTGTCACCTCCCCGTTATGTGTTGAGTCTAGGAGACGTTACCAGACACCTGATGGGTAGAGGTGTCACCTCCCTGTTATGTGTTGAGAGTCTAGAAGACGTTACCAGGCACCGGATGGGTAGAGGTGTCACCTCCCTGTTATGTGTTGAGTCTAGGAGACGTTACCAGACACCTGATGGGTAGAGGTGTCACCTCCCCGTTATGTGTTGAGAGTCTAGAAGACGTTACCAGACACCTGATGGGTAGAGGTGTCACCTCCCCGTTATGTGTTGAGAGTCTAGAAGACGTTACCAGACACCTGATGGGTAGAGGTGTCACCTCCCCGTTATGTGTTGAGAGACGTTACCAGGCACCGGATGGGTAGAGGTGTCACCTCCCTGTTATGCGTTGAGAGTCTAGAAGACGTTACCAGACACCTGATGGGTAGAGGTGTCACCTCCCCGTTATGTGTTGAGTCTAGGAGACGTTACCAGGTACCTGATGGGTAGAGGTGTCACCTCCCTGTTATGTGTTGAGAGTCTGGAAGACGTTACCAGACACCTGATGGGTAGAGGTGTCACCTCCCTGTTATGTGTTGAGAGACGTTACCAGACAGCTGATGGGTAGAGGTGTCACCTCCCTGTTATGTGTTGAGAGACGTTACCAGACACCTGATGGGTAGAGGTGTCACCTCCCTGTTATGTGTTGAGAGTCTGGAAGACGTTACCAGACACCTGATGGGTAGAGGTGTCACCTCCCCGTTATGTGTTGAGAGTCTAGAAGACGTTACCAGACACCTGATGGGTAGAGGTGTCACCTCCCTGTTATGTGTTGAGTCTAGGAGACGTTACCAGACACCTGATGGGTAGAGGTGTCACTTCCTCGTTATGTGTTGAGAGTCTAGAAAACGTTACCAGGTACCTGATGGGTAGAGGTGTCACCTCCCCGTTATGTGTTGAGAGTCTAGAAGACGTTACCAGACACCTGATGGGTAGAGGTGTCACCTCCCCGTTATGTGTTGAGAGACGTTACCAGACACCTGATGGGTAGAGGTGTCACCTCCCTGTTATGTGTTGAGAGTCTAGAAGACGTTACCAGACACCTGATGGGTAGAGGTGTCACCTCCCTGTTATGTGTTGAGAGTCTAGAAGACGTTACCAGGCACCTGATGGGTAGAGGTGTCACCTCCCCGTTATGTGTTGAGAGACGTTACCAGACACCTGATGGGTAAAGGTGTCACCTCCCTGTTATGTGTTGAGAGACGTTACCAGACACCTGATGGGTAGAGGTGTCATCTCCCTGTTATGTGTTGAGAGTCTAGAAGACGTTACCAGGTACCTGATGGGTAGAGGTGTCACCTCCCTGTTATGTGTTGAGAGTCTGGAAGACGTTACCAGACACCTGATGGGTAGAGGTGTCACCTCCCTGTTATGTGTTGAGAGACGTTACCAGACACCTAATGGGTAGAGGTGTCCCCTCCCCCGTTATGTGTTGAGAGTCTGGAAGACGTTACCAGACACCTGATGGGTAGAGGTGTCCCCTCCCTGTTATGTGTTGAGAGTCTAGAAGACGTTACCAGACACCTGATGGGTAGAGGTGTCACCTCCCTGTTATGTGTTGAGAGTCAGGAAGACGTTACCAGGCACCTGATGGGTAGAGGTGTCACCTCCCTGTTATGTGTTGAGAGACGTTACCAGACACCTGATGGGTAGAGGTGTCACCTCCCTGTTATGTGTTGAGAGTCTGGAAGACGTTACCAGACACCTGATGGGTAGAGGTGTCACCTCCTTGTTATGTGTTGAGAGACGTTACCAGACACCTGATGGGTAGAGGTGTCACCTCCCTGTTATGTGTTGAGAGTCTAGAAGACGTTACCAGACACCTGATGGGTAGAGGTGTCCCCTCCATGTTATGTGTTGAGAGACGTTACCAGACACCTGATGGGTAGAGTTGTCACCTCCCTGTTATGTGTTGAGAGACGTTACCAGGCACCTGATGGGTAGAGGTGTCACCTCCCTGTTATGTGTTGAGAGTCAGGAAGACGTTACCAGACACCTGATGGGTAGAGGTGTCACCTCCCTGTTATGTGTTGAGAGTCTGGAAGACGTTACCAGACACCTGATGGGTAGAGGTGTCACCTCCCCGTTATGTGTTGAGAGACGTTACCAGACACCTGATGGGTAGAGGTGTCACCTCCTCATTATGTGTTGAGTCTAGAAGACGTTACCAGACACCTGATGGGTAGAGGTGTCACCTCCCTGTTATGTGTTGAGAGTCAGGAAGACGTTACCAGGCACCTGATGGGTAGAGGTGTCACCTCCCTGTTATGTGTTGAGAGACGTTTCCAGACACCTGATGGGTAGAGGTGTCCCCTCCCTGTTATGTGTTTAGTCTAGGAGACGTTACCAGACACCTGATGGGTAGAGGTGTCACCTCCCTGTTATGTGTTGGGAGTCTGGAAGACGTTACCAGACACCTGATGGGTAGAGGTGTCACCTCCCCGTTATGTGTTGAGAGACGTTACCAGACACCTGATGGGTAGAGGTGTCACCTCCCCCGTTATGTGTTGAGAGTCTGGAAGACGTTACCAGACACCTGATGGGTAGAGGTGTCACCTCCCTGTTATGTGTTGAGAGTCTGGAAGACGTTACCAGGTACCTGATGGGTAGAGGTGTCACCTCCCTGTTATGTGTTCAGAGACGTTACCAGACACCTGATGGGTAGAGGTGTCACCTCCCCCGTTATGTGTTGAGAGACGTTACCAGACACCTGATGGGTAGAGGTGTCACCTCCCCTGTTATGTGTTGAGAGTCTGGAAGACGTTACCAGGCACCTGATGGGTAGAGGTGTAACCTCCCTGTTGTGTGTTGAGAGACGTTACCAGACACCTGATGGGTAGAGGTGTCACCTCCCTGTTATGTGTTGAGAGTCTAGAAGACGTTACCAGACACCTGATGGGTAGAGGTGTCACCTCCCTGTTATGTGTTGAGAGTCTGGAAGACGTTACCAGACACCTGATGGGTAGAGGTGTCACCTCCCTGTTATGTGTTGAGAGTCTAGAAGACGTTACCAGACACCTGATGGGTAGAGGTGTCACCTCCTCGTTATGTGTTGAGAGACGTTACCAGACACCGGATGGGTAGAGGTGTCACCTCCCTGTTATGTGTTGAGTCTAGGAGACGTTACCAGACACCTGATGGGTAGAGGTGTCACCTCCCTGTTATATGTTGAGAGTCTAGAAGACGTTACCAGACACCTGATGGGTAGAGGTGTCACCTCCCCCGTTATGTGTTGAAAGACGTTACCAGACACCTGATGGGTAGAGGTGTCACCTCCCCCGTTATGTGTTGAGAGTCTAGAAGACGTTACCAGACACCTGATGGGTAGAGGTGTCACCTCCCCGTTATGTGTTGAGAGACGTTACCAGGCACCGGATGGGTAGAGGTGTCACCTCCTCATTATGTGTTGAGAGACGTTACCAGACACCGGATGGGTAGAGGTGTCACCTCCTCATTATGTGTTGAGTCTAGGAGACGTTACCAGACACCTGATGGGTAGAGGTGTCACCTCCCTGTTATGTGTTGAGTCTAGGAGACGTTACCAGACACCTGATGGGTAGAGGTGTCACCTCCGGCGTTATGTGTTGAGTCTAGGAGACGTTACCAGACACCTGATGGGTAGAGGTGTCACCTCCCCCGTTATGTGTTGAGTCTAGGAGACGTTACCAGACACCTGATGGGTAGAGGTGTCACCTCCCTGTTATGTGTTGAGTCTAGGATACGTTACCAGACACCTGATGGGTAGAGGTGTCACCTCCCTGTTATGTGTTGAGTCTAGGAGACGTTACCAGACACCTGATGGGTAGAGGTGTCACCTCCCCCGTTATGTGTTGAGTCTAGGAGACGTTACCAGACACCTGATGGGTAGAGGTGTCACCTCCCTGTTATGTGTTGAGTCTAGGAGACGTTACCAGACACCTGATGGGTAGAGGTGTCACCTCCCCCGTTATGTGTTGAGTCTAGGAGACGTTACCAGACACCTGATGGGTAGAGGTGTCACCTCCCCCGTTATGTGTTGAGAGTCTGGAAGACGTTACCAGGTACCTGATGGGTAGAGGTGTCACCTCCCCCGTTATGTGTTGAGTCTAGGAGACGTTACCAGACACCTGATGGGTAGAGGTGTCACCTCCCTGTTATGTGTTGAGTCTAGGAGACGTTACCAGACACCTGATGGGTAGAGGTGTCACCTCCTCGTTATGTGTTGAGAGTCTAGAAGACGTTACCAGACACCTGATGGGTAGAGGTGTCACCTCCCCGTTATGTGTTGAGAGACGTTACCAGGCACCGGATGGGTAGAGGTGTCACCTCCTCATTATGTGTTGAGTCTAGTAGACGTTACCAGACACCTGATGGGTAGAGGTGTCACCTCCCCCGTTATGTGTTGAGTCTAGGAGACGTTACCAGACACCTGATGGGTAGAGGTGTCACCTCCCTGTTATGTGTTGAGAGTCTGGAAGACGTTACCAGACACCTGATGGGTAGAGGTGTCACCTCCCTGTTATGTGTTGAGAGACGTTACCAGACACCTGATGGGTAGAGGTGTCACCTCCCCTTTATGTGTTGAGAGTCTAGAAGACGTTACCAGACACCTGATGGGTAGAGGTGTCACCTCCCTGTTATGTGTTGAGAGACGTTACCAGACACCTGATGGGTAGAGGTGTCACCTCCCTGTTATGTGTTGAGAGTCAGGAAGACGTTACCAGACACCTGATGGGTAGAGGTGTCCCCTCCCTGTTATGTGTTGAGAGTCTAGAAGACGTTACCAGACACCTGATGGGTAGAGGTGTCACCTCCCCGTTATGTGTTGAGAGTCTAGAAGACGTTACCAGACACCTGATGGGTAGAGGTGTCACCTCCCTGTTATGTGTTGAGAGTCTAGAAGACGTTACCAGACACCTGATGGGTAGAGGTGTCACCTCCCTGTTATGTGTTGAGAGTCTAGAAGACGTTACCAGACACCTGATGGGTAGAGGTGTCACCTCCCTGTTATGTGTTGAGTCTAGAAGACGTTACCAGACACCTGATGGTTAGAGGTGTCACCTCCCTGTTATGTGTTGAGAGACGTTACCAGGTACCTGATGGGTAGAGGTGTCACCTCCCTGTTATGTGTTGAGAGTCTAGAAGACGTTACCAGACACCTGATGGGTAGAGGTGTCACCTCCCCGTTATGTGTTGAGAGACGTTACCAGACACCTGATGGGTAGAGGTGTCACCTCCCTGTTATGTGTTGAGAGTCTAGAAGACGTTACCAGACACCTGACTGGTAGAGGTGTCACCTCCCCGTTATGTGTTGAGAGACGTTACCAGACACCTGATGGGTAGAGGT
>NC_048570.1:92964313-93036813 GCF_013265735.2 Oncorhynchus mykiss | reverse complement strand
CACACACACACACACACACACACACACACACACACACACACACACACACACACACACATCCTAACACATTGAAGCCCTAGTTCTCTGCTGCCAATGACTGGGACGAACTACAAAAATCTCTGAAACTGGAAACACTTATCTCCCTCACTAGCTTCAAGCACCAACTGTCAGAGCAGCTCACAGATTACTGCACCTGTACATAGCCCATCTATAATTTAGCCCAAACAACTACCTCTTCCCCTACTGTATTTATTTATTTTGCCCCATTATTTTTATTTCTACTTTGCACATTCTTCCACTGCAAAACTACCATTCCAGTGTTTTACTTGCTATATTGTATTTACTTTGCCACCATGGCCTTTTTTTGCCTTTACCTCCCTTATCTCACCTCATTTGCTCACATCGTATATAGACTTGTTTATACTGTATTATTGACTGTATGTTTGTTTTACTCCATGTGTAACTCTGTGTTGTTGTATGTGTCGAACTGCTTTGCTTTATCTTGGCCAGGTCGCAGTTGTAAATGAGAACTTGTTCTCAACTAGCCTACCTGGTTAAATAAAGGTGTTCTCAACTAGCCTACCTGGTTAAATAAAGGTGTTCTCAACTAGCCTACCTGGTTAAATAAAGGTGTTCTCAACTAGCCTACCTGGTTAAATAAAGGTGTTCTCAACTAGCCTACCTGGTTAAATAAAGGTGTTCTCTACTAGCCTACCTGGTTAAATAAAGGTGAAAGATTTTTTTTTTTTAAATTACAAATTAAAAAACATTCAGCCACTCTTTTTGTCTGCAAATCAATGACCTACATCAGTTCTGTGGTATTATTGATTACACCTTCTTGATCATGTGACCAATGGGAAATGACCTACATCAGTTCTGTGGTATTATTGATTACACCTTTTTGATCATGTGACCAATAGGAAATGACCTACATCAGTTCTGTGGTATTATTGATTACACCTTTTTGATCATGTGACCAATGGGAAATGACCTACATCAGTTCTGTGGTATTATTGATTACACCTTTTTGATCATGTGACCAATAGGAAATGACCTACATCAGTTCTGTGGTATTATTGATTACACCTTTTTGATCATGTGACCAATGGGAAATGACCATCCCTGCACTTTAAGACGTAATTGACCAGGAGCTGCCAGGATCTTCAAGATGTCCATTTGTCCTCAACTTTTACACTTCCACCAATCCTGTTGCCTTCCACTAGGCAGAAGGTGTGTGATTGGGCAGGGACGTGTGTGATTGGGCAGGGAGGTGGTTCTGGTTGTTTCCTGATTGGAGCAGGGCTTCACCTTGTGGAGGAGATGGATGATGTGAGAGCTTCACTTTCATAATGGAATAACATACTAAACCATACTAATTTATACTAAACCAAACTATACTAAACCATACTAAACTATACTAAACCATTCTAAACCATACTAATTTATACTAAACCAAACTATACTAAACCATACTAAACTATACTAAACCATTCTAAACTATACTAATTTATACTAAACCATACTAAACCATACTAAACTATTCTAAACTATACTAAACTATACTAAACCATACTAAACCATACTAAACCATACTAAACCATACTAAACTATTCTAAACTATACTAAACTATACTAAACCATACAAAGCCATACTAACCTATACTAAACCATGCTAAACCATACTAATTTAAACTATACTAAACTATACTAAACTGAACTATACTAAACCACACCAAGCTATACTATACTAAACTATACTATACTTTACTATACTGAACGGCGGCTCTGGCAGCTCCGGACTGATGGGCGACTCTGGCAGCTCCGGACTGATGGGCGGCTCTGGCAGCTCCGGACTGACGGGCAGCTCTGGCAACTCCGGACAGGAGGGCGCCTCTGGCAACTCCGGACTGATGGGCGGCTCTGGCAGCTCCGGACTGACGGGCGGCTCTGGCAACTCCGGACTGATGGGCGGCTCTGGCAACTCCGGACAGGAGGGCGGCTCTGGCAACTCCGGACTGACGGGCGGCTCTGGCAACTCCGGACAGGAGGGCGGCTCTGGCAACTCCGGACTGACGGGCGGCTCTGGCAACTCCGGACTGACGGGCGGCTCTGGCAACTCCGGACAGGAGGGCGGCTCTGGCAACTCCGGACTGACGGACGGCTTTGGCAACTCCGGACTGACGGGCGGCTCTGGCGACTCCGGACAGGAGGGCGGCTCTGGCAACTCCGGACTGACGGGCGGCTCTGGCAGCTCCGGACAGGAGGGCGGCTCTGGCAGCTCCGGACAGGAGGGCGGCTCTGGCAGCTCCGGGCTGGAGGGAGACACAGGAGACCTGGTTCTGGGAACAGGCACAGGACTCACCAGGCTGGTGAGGCACCGGATACACAGGGCCGTGGATGCGCACTGGCGGTCTCGACCGCATAGCTGGCCCCACCCGTTCTGGCTGGATGCCAACTTCCACCCGGCAAATGCGGGACGCTGGCACCGAGCACACCGGCCTGTGAATGCTCGGCCAGGACACAGTGCGCATCACCATAGCACGGGGCCTGATCAGTCACATGCTCGACCCGGTAAGGGGAGTGGACTCAGGTCTCCAACCTGACTCTACCACACTCCCCGTGTGCCATCCCCAGCCGTGTTCCCTCGTAACGCTGGTTCCCTTCTCCTGCTGCCTCCGCTCTCCTGGCTGCCTCCACCTGTTCCCATGGGAGGCGATCCCTTCCAGCCAGGATCTCCTCCCATGTGTAGGATCCCTTCACGTCCAGAATGTCCTCCCATGTCCATTCCTCCTTTTCTCCACGCTGCTTGGTCCGTTGGTGGTGGGTAGTTCTGTAACGGCCGGAAGAAGGTGAGGACCAAAGAGCAGAGTGGTACGTGTTCGTCATTTATTAAATAGAACTGAACACTAAATACAAAGTAACACAAAGAACAACTGAAACAGCTCCGTCAGGCGCAAAACACAAAACAGAAAATAACTACCCACAAAACCCATGTGGGCAAGAGCTACCTAAGTATGGTTCTCAATCAGAGACAACGAAAGACAGCTGTCCCTGATTGAGAACCATACCCGGCCAAAAACAAAGAAATACGAAAACATAGAAAAGGGAACGCCCACCCTAGTCACGTGACATATATTTCTAATCTATATGCTGTATCATCTATATATCATATATTATCTATATATCATATATCATCTATATATCATCTATATATTATCTATATACTGTATCATCTATATATTATCTATATACTGTATCATCTATATATGATCTATATATTGTATCATCTATATACTGTATCATCTATATATCATCTATATACTGTATCATCTATATATCATCTATATATCATCTATATACTGTATCGTCTATATATCATCTATATATCATCTATATACTGTATCATCTATATATCATCTATATATTGTATCATCTATATATCATCTATATACTGTATCATCTATATATCATCTATATATCATCTATATACTGTATCATCTATATATCATCTATATACTGTATCATCTATATATCATCTATATACTGTATCATCTATATATTATCTATATACTGTATCATCTATATATCATACATATGTCATCTATATATCATCTATATACTGTATCATCTATATATCATCTATATATCATCTATATACTGTATCATCTATATACTGTATCATCTATATATCATCTATATACTGTATCATCTATATATCATCTATATACTGTATCATCTATATATCATCTATATATCATCTATATACTGTATCATCTATATATCATCTATATATCATCTATATACTGTATCATCTATATATCATCTATATATCATCTATATACTGTATCATCTATATATCATCTATATATCATCTATATACTGTATCATCTATATACTGTATCATCTATATATTATCCATATACTGTATCATCTATATATCATCTATATACTGTATCATCTATATATTATCCATATACTGTATCATCTATATATTATCTATATACTGTATCATATATATATCATTCGTGTGACAACTTATTGTTGTAATCTTCCAAATATCCTTTGATGACATAATTCTCTTCCATTCTTCACATTTGGTTTATTTGGCCTCTGAAAGCCGCTTTTGAAGGAAATGCTTCCTCCTCTCCCTCTAAAGTAAGAGGCTCTATCAACCTATCAAGTAGCCATGTAAAACCTGACCTAGAACCTTCCCGACTGAGAGACCAAACATTTAAACCTGGACAATAAATATCTGCATTGCGTTTCATAACAAGAGCTTCTGGAGGAAGTACAGTATTGGGTTCTTAGACGACACAGGCTTGGGGGTTGTGGTGAAAACAGCCCTATGGTAAATAACCCATATCAGATGTAATGTTGTAGGACAGGACTGTACCTTTCATAGAGCCTGAGGGTCTCAGTGAAGCAATCAGAGCCTCGACACACTAGGAATCTGAGAGGGTGTGGAGAATGGACCCAGATCCCAGGTTCTGGACGGTTAGCCTGGACAGACACACACACATACATACATACGTGCACGCATACACAATCATCTGCACGCACGCACGCACGCACGTACGCACGCACGCACGCACGCACACACACACACACACACACACACACACACACACACTCACACACACACACACACACACACACACACCGGCCGTTGGACGGTTGTCCGTAAACTATCCAGTGATTCCGTCATCGCCGACACAGGAACCAACTGGACGTCTCTACACAGCTTAGTGGGAGAAAAGACATTCAAATAAGACAATAGCAACAGAAAAAAAAAAGATCTCAGAGTTGGATTGAATTGGGATTTCTGAGGGTGTCGGGTTCTATGGTCCAACATACAACCCTTTCCTAGACAAGCTCAAAACCTTCTACTGGGTCGTCTCTCCAGAGAGACAGACGTGTAATGTATCTCTTCACAGCGTTCGAGTGTTCTAGTGTTTTGTCGAGGTTCCAGAACCCCAAGCCGAACTCTTAATTCCATTTCCGTCTGTTGGTGTTGATGTGGTTTAATATCGTGTTACACTCCAAGACTTTTCACATCACCGTTTTATGGAGTCTTGGTGTATTAGTTTATAGTGTCTGATACCAGCTTTGTACATTTTTATTAGTTCACATGGGTGGACGTGTATAATGCAGCGAGTGTGTTTTTACATGAATCACCTACATGCTCTGTGTCCAGTTGGTTTAAACCCTGGGGAAATTTGTAGAAGATGTTTTGTCTTCTTTTTGACCAAACAATACTTTGCCAGCACCTCAAATACTATAGTTATAATCAATGTGATCTTTCACACACAAGGGCGTAGGAGTCTTTATTAAGTCTTTACTGAAGACTCATCTCTTCAGTGGGTCATATGATTGAGTGTAGTCTGGCCCAGGAGTGTGAAGGTGAACGGAAAGGCACTGGAGCAATGAACCGCCCTTGTTGTCTCTGCCTGGCCGGTTCCCCTCTTACCACTGGGATTCTAACTCTAACCCTATTACAGAGGCTGGGTCACTGGCTTACTGGTGCTCTTCCATGCCGTCCCTAGGAGGGGTGCGTCACTTGAGTGGGTTGAGTCACAGACGTGATCTTCCTGTGTGGGTTGGCGCCCCCCCTTGGGTTGTGCCGTGGGGGAGATCTTTGTGGGTTATACTCGATCTTGTCTCAGGATGGTAAGTTGGTGGTTGAAGATATCCCTCTAGTGGCGTGGGGGCTGTGCTTTGGCAAAGTGGGCGGGGTTATATCCTGCCTGTTTGGCCCTGTCTGGGGGTATCGTTGGACGGGGCCACCCTGTCTCCCGACCCTTCCTGTCTCAGCCTCCAGTATCTATGCTGCGGTAGTTTATGTGTCGGGGGGCTAAGGTCAGTCTGTTATATTTGAAGTATTTCTCCTGACTTATCCGGTGTCCTGTGTGAATTTAAGTATGCTCCCTCTAATTCTCTCTCTCTCTTTCTTTCTCTTTCTCTCTTTCTCTTGGAGAACCTGAGCCCTAGGACCATGCCTCAGGACTACCTGGCCTGATGACTCCTTGCTGTCCCTAGTCCACCTGGCCGTGCTGCTGCTCCAGTTTCAACTGTTCTGCCTGCAGCTATGGAATCCTGACCTGTTCACCGGACGTGCTACCTGTCCCAGACCTGCTGTTTTCGACTCTCTGGAGACAGCAGGAGCGGTAGAGATACTCTGAATGATCGGCTTTGGATCCCTGACCTGTTCCCCGGACGTGCTACCTGTCCCAGACCTGCTGTTTTCGACTCTCTAGAGACAGCAGGAGCGGTAGAGATACTCTGAATGATCGGCTATGAAAAGCCAACTGGCATTTACTCCTGAGGTGCTGACCTACTGCATGCTCGACAACCACTGTGATTATTATTATCTGACCCTGCTGGTCATCTATGAACGTTTGAACATCTTGGCCATGTTCTATTATAGTCTCCACCTGGCACAGCTAGAAGAGGACTGGCCACCCCACATAGCCTGGTTCCTCTCTAGGTTTCTTCCTAGGTTTTGGCCTTTCTAGAGAGTTTTTCCTAGCCACCGTGCTTCTACATCTGCATTGCTTGCTGTTTGGGGTTTTAGGCTGGGTTTCTGTACAGCACTTTGAGATATCAGCTGATGTACGAAGGGCTTTATGAATACATTTGATTGGTTGATTGAATAGATCATACTGTAAGAATACTGTAACATATTTTGTGAATTTACATGTATTTCATTATGTCATTTCCTGTAAATGTCAAGGTAAAGCACAGTGGATATCCTGCTGACTTATTGGTTGTCTTGGCAAAATGTTCTCACGATCAAATTGACAGTTGATCTTTTCAGATTAGGGTGAACTAATCTGGCAGCCTCTGCCATGTTTATGGCCTCCGTTTACCACATGGTCAACGATGACGGCTCGGAATTCATTACACACAACAGTTCCCTGCCGTCTGCCTCCATCTCTCTGAAGTCCACCTTTTTGACAGGGCCAATGCCCAGCTCTTTGACCTCTTTGACAGGGCCCATGCCAACCTCTTTGACCTCTTTGACAGGGCCCATGCCCAGCTCTTTGACCTCTTTGACGGGGCCCATGCCAACCTCTTTGACCTCTTTGACGGGGCCCATGCCAACCTCTTTGACCTCTTTGACGGGGCCCATGCCCAGCTCTTTGACCTCTTTGACGGGGCCCATGCCCAGCTCTTTGACCTCTTTGACAGGGCCCGTGCCAACCTCTTTGACCTCTTTGACAGGGCCTATGCTCACCTCTGTTCTATTCTGTTCTATTCTATTCTGTTCTATTCTATTCTGCGCTGTTCTATTCAGTTCTATTTTATTCTGCGCTGTTCTATTCAGTTCTATTCTATTCAGTTCTATTCTATTCTGTTCTATTCTGCTCTGTTCTATTCTGCTCTGTTATATTCAGTTCTATTTTATTCTGCTCTGTTATATTCTGCTCTGTTCTATTCTATTCTGCTCTATTTTATTCTGCTCTGTTCTATTCTATTCTGCTCTGTTCTATTCTGCTCTGTTCTATTTTATTCTGCTCTGTTATATTCTGCTCTGTTATATTCTGTTCTATTCTATTCAGTTCTATTTTATTCTGCTCTGTTCTATTCAGTTCTATTCTATTCTGTTATATTCTGCTCTGTTCTATTCTATTCTGCTCGGTTCTCTTCTGCTCTGTTCTATTCTATTCTGCTCGGTTCTATTCTGTTCTATTCTGTTCTATTCTGTTCTATTCTGTTCTATTCTGCTCTGCACTGCTCTGTTCTATTCTATTCTGTTTCACACTGCTTCTTGACACACTGTTCACTTAACCCGGGAAGCGACGTTTCAGCGTGCATGTGCCCAGCCCGCCACAGGAGTCGCTAGAGCCCGATGGGACAAGGACATCCCGGCCGGCCAAACCCTCCCCTAACCCGGACGACGCCTGGCCAATGGGTCGCCGCCTCATGGGTCTCCCGGACACGGCTGGCTGTGACACAGCCCGGGATCAAACCCGGGTATGTAGTGACGCCTCAAGCACTGCGATTCAGTGCCTTAGACCCAGCTCGTCACCTGGTCAATAACTTATCCTCCCCTGGGTGACAGACCTTGGCCCAGGCTCCTAGGGAACCTGTTGTGTCTTGGCTTGTCATTGTCACTAAACAGCTGGGTGTTTGTATGATTCTGACGGTAGGATGTTTTCCTAGACCTCAGGGTGCAGGTCGTAAATCAGAGTTTAAACACACCGAAGACTACTGTCCTTTAAAGACCATTCAAAGATAACAGTGACAAGGTGATGCTGGGATTGAAGTAGCCATGACGATAACGTGTTTGATAAAGGAAGAGAGGAAGAGAGGGATTATAAATGAAACGCGAAAGACAAACCGACCAACAAACTCATCAACATGTTCAGGGAAACATCAGATGATAAGGAATCAGACAGAGAGACATTATTATTGGCTGATAAGGAATCTGACTGAGACAGGACAGACTGAGAGACATTATTATTGGCTGATAAGGAATCAGACTGAGACAGGTCAGACTGAGAGACATTATTATTGGCTGATAAGGAATCAGACTGAGAGGTCAGACTGAGAGACATTATTATTGGCTGATAAGGAATCAGACTGAGAGGTCAGACTGAGAGACTTTATTATTGGCTGATAAGGAATCAGACTGAGACGGGTCAGACAGAGAGACATTATTATTGGCTGATAAGGAATCAGACTGAGACAGGACAGACTGAGAGACATTATTATTGGCTGATAAGGAATCAGACTGAGACAGGTCAGACTGAGAGACATTATTATTGGCTGATAAGGAATCAGACTGAGAGGTCAGACTGAGAGACATTATTATTGGCTGATAAGGAATCAGACTGAGAGGTCAGACTGAGAGACTTTATTATTGGCTGACAAGGAATCAGACTGAGACGGACAGAGAGACGTCATTATTCCATCATCATTTATAACGAGTTATTCTGATTTAAAAAACACTGTTCTCCCTTTGATCTATTCTAACCCACAAATAGGTTCCAGATTCCATCAACAAGAGAGGACTGATGGTCTCTGGTTGGTCTATAATTGAAAAGATGTGCTATCAACACCAGAAACATGAATCACGTCTCTTTTCCTGACGTTGAATATTTCAAAGTGTGACATTAAATATTTCCTGACAGTTGTGTGTGTGTCAGTTAGTGGTCTGGTGTGTGTGGTGGTGTGATAACGTCTTTCTGGCTATTTGTGTTCAGCACCCTGCTGGGTTGGGTAGATTTATGAGCCTGTGTGAGGGACCAGTCTCTGGACAGCTGCTGCTACCGGCATAGAAATCAAGACAGCGCAGGGGGTGCCCTCAGTCCTCAGCCCTCAGTACTCAGTCCTCAGCCCTCAGTCCTCAGTCCTCAGCCCTCAGTCCTCAGTCCTCAGTCCTCAGTCCTCAGTCCTCAGTCCTCAGTCCTCAGCCCTCAGCCCTCAGTCCTCAGTCCTCAGTCCTCAGTCCTCAGCCCTCAGTCCTCAGTCGTCAGCCCTCAGTCCTCAGGCCTCAGTCCTCAGTCCTCATTCGTCAGCCCTTAGTCCTCAGTCGTCAGCCCTCAGTCCTCAGTCCTCAGCCCTCATTTCTCAGCCCTCAGCCCTCAGTCCTCAGTCCTCAGCCCTCAGTCCTCAGTCCTCAGCCCTCAGTTCTCAGTCCTCAGCCCTCAGTCCTCAGTCCTCAGTCCTCAGCCCTCAGTACTCAGACTTCAGTCCTCAGTCCTCAGCCCTCAGCCCTCAGTCCTCAGTCCTCAGTCCTCAGCCCTCAGCCCTCAGTCCTCAGCCCTCAGCCCTCAGCCCTCAGTCCTCAGTCCTCAGTCGGAAGCCCTCAGCCCTCAGCCCTCAGTCCTCAGGCCTCAGTTCTCAGTCCTCAGTCCTCAGCCCTCAGTCCTCAGTCCTCAGCCCTTAGTCCTCAGTCCTCAGTCCTCAGTCGTCAGCCCTCATTTCTCAGCCCTCAGTCCTCAGTCCTCAGCCCTCAGTCCTCAGTCCTCAGCCCTCAGTTCTCAGTCCTCAGCCCTCAGTCCTCAGTCCTCAGTGCTCAGCCCTCAGTCCTCAACCCTCAGTCCTCAGTCCTCAGTCCTCAGTCCTCAGTCCTCAGTCCTCAGCCCTCAGCCCTCAGTCCTCAGCCCTCAGCCCTCAGTCCTCAGTCCTCAGCCCTCAGTACTCAGTCTTCGGTCCTCAGTCCTCAGTCCTCAGCCCTCAGCCCTCAGTCCTCAGTCCTCAGCCCTCAGTCCTCAGTCCTCAGTCCTCAGCCCTCATTCCTCAGTCCTCAGCCCTCAGTCCTCAGTCCTCAGCCCTCAGTCCTCAGTCCTCAGCCCTCAGCCCTCAGTCCTCAGTCCTCAGTCCTCAGCCCTCAGCCCTCAGTCCTCAGTCCTCAGCCCTCAGTCCTCAGTCCTCAGTCCTCAGTCCTCAGTCCTCAGTCCTCAGCCCTCAGTCCTCAGCTCTCAGTCCTCAGCTCTCAGCCCTCAGTCCTCAGTCCTCAGCCCTCAGCTTATTGGTGTGACACTGTCGTTCTCTGCAAACATCAAAGCAGTGACTCGCTGCTGCAGGTTCATGCTCTATGACATCTTTACAACCCTACCTCACACAGGAAGAGACCCTACCTCACACAGAAAGAGACCCTACCTCACACAGGAAGAGACCCTACCTCACACAGGAAGAGACCCTACCTCACACAGGAAGCAGCACAGGTCCTAATCCAGGCACTAGTCATCTCCCGTCTGCACTACTGCAACTCTCAGTTGTCTAGGTTCACCCCTATTAACATCAACCCCCTGCAACTTATTCAGAATGCTTCAGCCTGGTGTTCAACCTTCCTAAGTTCTCCCATGTCACCCTGCTCCTCCCATGTCACCCTGCTCCTCCCATGTCACCCCGCTCCTCCCATGTCACCCCGCTCCTCCCATGTCACCCCGCTCCTCCCATATCACCCTGCTCCTCCCATGTCACCCCGCTCCTCCCATGTCACCCCGCTCCTCCCATGTCACCCCGCTCCTCCCATGTCACCCTGCTCCTCCCATGTCACCCTGCTCCTCCCATGTCACCCTGCTCCTCCCATGTCACCCCGCTCCTCCCATGTCACCCTGCTCCTCCCATGTCACCCTGCTCCTCCCATGTCACCCCGCTCCTCCCATGTCACCCTGCTCCTCCCATGTCACCCCGCTTCTCCCATGTCACCCTGCTCCTCCCATGTCACCCCGCTTCTCCCATGTCACCCTGCCCCTCCCATGTCACCCCGCTTCTCCCATGTCACCCTGCTCCTCCCATGTGACCCTGCTCCTCCCATGTCACCCTGCTCCTCCCATGTCACCCCGCTCCTCCCATGTCACCCCGCTCCTCCCATGTCACCCCGCTCCTCCTATGTCACCCCGCTCCTCCCATGTCACCCTGCTCCTCCCATATCACCCTGCTCCTCCCATGTCACCCTGCTCCTCCCATGTCACCCTGCTCCTCCCATGTCACCCCGCTCCTCCCATGTCACCCTGCTCCTCCCATGTCACCCTGCTCCTCCCATGTCACCCTGTTCCTCCCATGTCACCCCGCTCCTCCCATGTCACCTTCTCCTCCCATGTCACCCTGCTCCTCCCATGTCACCCTGCTCCTCCCATATCACCCTGCTCCTCCCATGTCACCCTGCTCCTCCCATGTCACCCCGCTCCTCCCATGTCACCCTGCTCCTCCCATGTCACCCTGCTCCTCCCATGTCACCCCGCTCCTCCCATGTCACCCTGCTCTTCCCCCATGTCACCCTGCTCCTCCACACACTCCTCCACACACTTCTATTGACTTTGACCATGGTGTTTACCTACGGAACAGCAAGAGGAACTGCCCCTCCCTACCTTCATGACATGCTCAAACCTTGCACCCCAACCCGAGTACTCCGTTCTGCCACCTCTGGTCTCTTTCTCCTCCCACCCCTACGGGAGGGCAGCTCCCACTCAGCCCAGTCCAAGCTCTTCTCTGTCCTGGTGAACCAGCTCCCCCTCAGCCCAGCCCAAACTCTTCTCTGTCCTGGCATCCCAAAGGTGGAATCAGCATCCTCATGAAGCTAGGACAGCAGAGTCCCTTCCCATCTTCCGAAAACATCTGAAACCCTTCCTTTTAAAATGGTATCTCCCTCTTCAAATGGTATCGCCCTCTTCAAATGGTATCTCCCTCTTCAAATGGTATCTCCCTCTTCAAATGGTATCTCCCTCTTCAAATGGAATCGCCCTCTTCAAATGGTATCTCCCTCTTCAAATGGTATTGCCCTCTTCAAATGGTATCTCCCTCTTCAAATGGTATCTCCCTTTTCAAATGGTATCTACATCTTCAAATGGTATCTCCCTCTTCAAATGGTATCGCCCTCTTCAAATGGTATCTCCCTCTTCAAATGGTATCTCCCTCTTCAAATGGTATTGCCCTCTTCAAATGGTATCTCCCTCTTCAAATGGTATCTCCCTTTTCAAATGGTATCTACCTCTTCAAATGGTATCTCCCTCTTCAAATGGTATCGCCCTCTTCAAATGGTATCTCCCTCTTCAAATGGTATCTCCCTCTTCAAATGGTATTGCCCTCTTCAAATGGTATCTCCCTCTTCAAATGGTATCTCCCTTTTCAAATGGTATCTACCTCTTCAAATGGTATCTCCCTCTTCAAATGGTATCGCCCTCTTCAAATGGTATCTCCCTCTTCAAATGGTATTGCCCTCTTCAAATGGTATCTCCCTCTTCAAATGGTAGCTACCTACCTGTTCAAAGAGTATCTTAAATAATACCCAAGCACCCCCTTCTCACCCCAAACATATAAAAAAAAAAGCATTTTGTGAACTAAGTCTGGCTCTGACTTTGCTGATAGCTACTTTACTGAGGAAAAATGTACTTCCTGTGACATTTAGTTTTCCCACATAGCTGTCTTAAGATGAAGGAACTAACTGTAAGTCTCTCTGGATAGGAACGTCTGCTAAATGACCCAAATGTTAAAGAAAGAGTCCTTGTAAGCCCAGAGCAGGACAGGACAGGACAGGACAGGACAGCACAGAGCAGGACAGGACAGGACAGGACAGCACAGAGCAGGACAGGACAGGACAGGACAGCACAGGACAGGACAGCACAGAGCAGGACAGGACAGGACAGGACAGGACAGGACAGGGTTGGGGTTTAGGTGAGCAGTAGTGGACCTGACTTCCTCGGTTCACGAGACCCATTGGATTGTGAGAATGACTCCATTTTGCAGCAATATGAACTGAAGAACTCACTGAGCTACAAACAGTAAACCATCAAAATCGACTAAGAAAGCCTTTCTCTCTAAAACAGTTGCACCATGCACACACACACACACACACACACACACACACACACACTCAGTACTCCATCAGGGAGCTACCCTCTCAGTACTTCGTCAGGGAGCTAACCTCTCACTACTCCGTCAGGGAGCTACCCTCTCAGTACTCCGTCAGGGAGCTACCCTCTCACTACTCTGTCAGAAGAGCTACCCTCTCAGTACTCCGTCACGGAGCTACCCTCTCAGTACTCTGTCAGGGAGCTACCCTCTCACTACTCCGTCAGGGAGCTACCCGCTCAGTACTCCGTCAGGGAGCTACCCTCTCAGTACTCCGTCAGGGAGCTACCATCTCAGTACTCCGTCAGGGAGCTACCCTCTCAGTACTCTGGTCAGGGAGCTACCCTCTCACTACTCCGTCAGGGAGCTACCCTCTCAGTACTCTGGTCAGGGAGCTACCCTCTCAGTACTCCGTCAGGGAGCTACCCTCTCAGTACTCCGTCAGGAAGCTACCCTCTCAGTACTCTGGTCAGGGAGCTACCCTCTCACTACTCCGTCAGGGAGCTACCCTCTCAGTACTCTGGTCAGGGAGCTACCCTCTCAGTACTCCGTCAGGGAGCTACCATCTCAGTACTCTGGTCAGGGAGCTAACCTCTCAGTACTCCGTCAGGGAGCTACCCTCTCAGTACTCCGTCAGGGAGCTACCCTCTCAGTACTACGTCAGGGAGCTACCCTCTCAGTACTCCGTCAGGGAGCTACCCTCTCAGTACTCCGTCAGGGAGCTACCCTCTCAGTACTCTGTCAGGGAGCTACCCTCTCAGTACTCTGTCAGGGAGCTAACCTTTCACTACTCCGTCAGGGAGCTACCCTCTCACTACTCCGTCAGGGAGCTACCCTCTCAGTACTCCGTCATGGAGCTACCCTCTCAGTACTCCGTCAGGGAGCTACCCTCTCAGTACTCTGTCAGGGAGCTACCCTCTCAGTACTCTGGTCAGGGAGCTACCCTCTCACTACTCCGTCAGGGAGCTACCCTCTCAGTACTCCGTCAGGGAGATTCCCTCTCAGTACTCCATCAGGGAGCTACCCTCTCAGTACTCCATCAGGGAGCTACCCTCTCAGTACTCTGTCAAGGAGCTACCCTCTCAGTACTCTGGTCAGGGAGCTACCCTCTCAGTACTCTGTCAGGGAGCTACCCTCTCAGTACTCTGGTCAGGGAGCTAACCTCTCAGTACTCCGTCAGGGAGCTACCCTCTCAGTACTCTGGTCAGGGAGCTACCCTCTCAGTACTCCATCAGGGAGCTACCCTCTCACTACTCCGTCAGGGAGCTACCCTCTCAGTACTCCGTCAGGGAGCTACCCTCTCAGTACTCTGTCAAGGAGCTACCCTCTCAGTACTCTGGTCAGGGAGCTACCCTCTCAGTACTCCGTCAGGGAGCTACCCTCTCAGTACTCTGTCATTGAGCTACCCTCTCAGTACTCTGGTCAGGGAGCTACCCTCTCAGTACTCCGTCAGGGAGCTACCCTCTCAGTACTCTGGTCAGGGAGCTACCCTCTCAGTACTCCATCGGGGAGCTACCCTCTCACTACTCCGTCAGGGAGCTACCCTCTCAGTACTCCATCAGGGAACTACCCTCTCAGTACTCCGTCAGGGAGCTACCCTCTCACTACTCCGTCAGGGAGCTACCCTCTCAGTACTCCGTCAGGGAGCTACCCTCTCAGTACTCCGTTAGGGAGCTACCCTCTCAGTACTCTGTCAGGGAGCTACCCTCTCAGTACTCCGTCAGGGAGCTACCCTCTCAGTACTCCGTCAGGGAGCTACCCTCTCACTACTCCGTCAGGGAGCTACCCTCTCAGTCCTCTGGTCAGGGAGCTACCCTCTCAGTACTCCATCAGGGAGCTACCCTCTCACTACTCCGTCAGGGAGCTACCCTCTCAGTACTCTGTCAGGGAGCTACCCTCTCACTACTCCGTCAGGGAGCTACCCTCTCAGTACTCCGTCAGGGAGCTACCCTCTCAGTACTCTGGTCAGGGAGCTACCCTCTCAGTACTCCATCGGGGAGCTACCCTCTCACTACTCCGTCAGGGAGCTACCCTCTCAGTACTCCATCAGGGAGCTACCCTCTCAGTACTCCGTCAGGGAGCTACCCTCTCACTACTCCTTCAGGGAGCTACCGTCTCACTACTCCGTCAGGGAGCCACCCTCTCTTTACTCCGTCAGGGAGCTACCCTCTCACTACTCTGTCAGGGAGCTACCCTCTCAGTACTCCGTCAAGGAGCTACCCTCTCAGTACTCTGTCAGGGAGCTAACCTCTCACTACTCTGTCAGGGAGCTACCCTCTCAGTACTTTGGTCAGGGAGCTACCCTCTCAGTACTCCATCAGGGAGCTACCCTCTCAGTACTTCGTCAGAGAGCTTACCCTCTCAGTACTCTGTCAGGGAGCTACCCTCTCAGTACTCCATCAGGGAGCTACCCTCTCAGTACTCTGTCAGGGAGCTACCCTCTCAGTACTCTCTCAGGGAGCTACCCTCTCAGTACTCCATCAGGGAACTACCCTCTCAGTACTCCGTCAGGGAGCTACCCTCTCACTACTCCGTCAGGGAGCTACCCTCTCAGTACTCCGTCAGGGAGCTACCCTCTCAGTACTCCGTTAGGGAGCTACCCTCTCAGTACTCCGTCAGGGAGCTACCCTCTCAGTACTCCGTCAGGGAGCTACCCTCTCAGTACTCCGTCAGGGAGCTACCTTCTCAGTACTCCGTCAGGGAGCTACCCTCTCAGTACTCTGGTCAGGAAGCTACCCTCTCAGTACTCCATCAGGGAGCTACCCTCTCACTACTCCGTCAGGGAGCTACCCTCTCAGTACTCTGTCAGGGAGCTACCCTCTCACTACTCCGTCAGGGAGCTACCCTCTCAGTACTCCGTCAGGGAGCTACCCTCTCAGTACTCTGGTCAGGGAGCTACCCTCTCAGTACTCCATCGGGGAGCTACCCTCTCACTACTCCGTCAGGGAGCTACCCTCTCAGTACTCCATCAGGGAGCTACCCTCTCAGTACTCCGTCAGGGAGCTACCCTCTCACTACTCCTTCAGGGAGCTACCGTCTCACTACTCCGTCAGGGAGCCACCCTCTCTTTACTCCGTCAGGGAGCTACCCTCTCACTACTCTGTCAGGGACCTACCCTCTCAGTACTCCGTCAAGGAGCTACCCTCTCAGTACTCTGTCAGGGAGCTAACCTCTCACTACTCTGTCAGGGAGCTACCCTCTCAGTACTTTGGTCAGGGAGCTACCCTCTCAGTACTCCATCAGGGAGCTACCCTCTCAGTACTTCGTCAGAGAGCTTACCCTCTCAGTACTCTGTCAGGGAGCTACCCTCTCAGTACTCCATCAGGGAGCTACCCTCTCAGTACTCTGTCAGGGAGCTACCCTCTCAGTACTCTCTCAGGGAGCTACCCTCTCAGTACTCTGTCAGGGAGCTAACCTTTCACTACTCCGTCAGGGAGCTACCCTCTCACTACTCCGTCAGGGAGCTACCCTCTCAGTACTCCGTCATGGAGCTACCCTCTCAGTACTCTGTCAGGGAGCTACCCTCTCAGTACTCTGGTCAGGGAGCTACCCTCTCACTACTCCGTCAGGGAGCTACCCTCTCAGTACTCCGTCAGGGAGATTCCCTCTCAGTACACTGACAGGGAGCTACCCTCTCAGTACTCCATCAGGGAGCTACCCTCTCAGTACTCTGTCAGGGAGCTACCCTCTCAGTACTCTGGTCAGGGAGCTACCCTCTCAGTACTCCGTCAAAATCAAATCAAATCAAATCAAATTTATTTTATATAGCCCTTCGTACATCAGCTGATATCTCAAAGTGCTGTACAGAAACCCAGCCTAAAACCCCAAACAGCAAGCAATGCAGGTGAAGAAGCACGGTGGCTAGGAAAAACTCCCTAGAAAGGCCAAAACCTAGGAAGAAACCTAGAGAGGAACCAGGCTATGTGGGGTGGCCAGTCCTCTTCTGGCTGTGCCGGGTGGAGATTATAACAAAACATGGTCAAGATGTTCAAATGTTCATAAATGACCAGCATGGTCGAATAATAATAAGGCAGAATAGTTGAAACTGGAGCAGCAGCACAGTCAGGTGGACTGGGGACAGCAAGGAGTCATCATGTCAGGTATTCCTGGGGCATGGTCCTAGGGCTCAGGTCCTCCGAGAGAGAGAAAGAAAGAGAGAATTAGAGAGAGCATATGTGGGATGGCCAGTCCTCTTCTGGCTGTGCCGGGTGGAGATTATAACAGAACATGGCCAAGATGTTCAAATGTTCATAAATGATCAGCATGGTCGAATAATAATAAGGCAGAACAGTTGAAACTGGAGCAGCAGCACAGCCAGGTGGACTGGGGACAGCAAGGAGTCATCATGTCAGGTAGTCCTGGGGCATGGTCCTAGGGCTCAGGTCCTCCGAGAGAGAGAAAGAGAGAAGGAGAGAATTAGAGAACGCACACTTAGATTCACACAGGACACCGAATAGGACAGGAGAAGTACTCCAGATATAACAAACTGACCCTAGCCCCCCGACACATAAACTACTGCAGCATAAATACTGGAGGCTGAGACAGGAGGGGTCAGGAGACACTGTGGCCCACTCCGAGGACACCCCCGGACAGGGCCAAACAGGAAGGATATAACCCCACCCACTTTGCCAAAGCACAGCCCCCACACCACTAGAGGGATATCTTCAACCACCAACTTACCATCCTGAGACAAGGCTGAGTATAGCCCACAAAGACCTCCGCCACGGCACAACTTAAGGGGGGGGGGGGGGCGCCAACCCAGACAGGATGACCACATCAGTGACTCAACCCACTCAGGTGACGCACCTCCTCCAGGGACGGCATGAGAGAGCCCCAGTAAAGCCAGTGACTCAGCCCCTGTAATAGGGTTAGAGGCAGAGAATCCCAGTGGAAAGAGGGGAACCGGCCAGGCAGAGACAGCAAGGGTGGTTCGTTGCTCCAGAGCCTTTCCGTTCACCCTCCCACTCCTGGGCCAGACTACACTCAATCATATGACCCACTGAAGAGATGAGTCTTCAGTAGAGACTTAAAGGTTGAGACCGAGTTTGCGTCTCTGACATGGGTAGGCAGACCGTTCCATAAAAATGGAGCTCTATAGGAGAAAGCCCTGCCTCCAGCTGTTTGCTTAAAAATTCTAGGGACAATTAGGAGGCCTGCGTCTTGTGACCGTAGCGTACGTGTAGGTATGTACGGCAGGACCAAATCAGAGAGATAGATAGGAGCAAGCCCATGTAATGCTTTGTAGGTTAGCAGTAAAACCTTGAAATCAGCCCTTGCTTTGACAGGAAGCCAGTGTAGAGAGGCTAGCACTGGAGTAATATGATCAAATTTTTTGGTTCTAGTCAGGATTCTAGCAGCCGTATTTAGCACTAACTGAAGTTTATTTAGTGCTTTATCCGGGTAGCCGGAAAGTAGAGCATTGCAGTAGTCTAACCTGGAAGTGACAAAAGCATGGATTAATTTTTCTGCATCATTTTTGGACAGAAAGTTCCTGATTTTTGCAATGTTTCGTAGATGGAAAAAAGCTGTCCTTGAAATGGTCTTGATATGTTCTTCAAAAGAGAGATCAGGGTCCAGAGTAACGCCGAGGTCCTTCACAGTTTTATTTGAGACGACTGTCTCACTACTCCGTCAGGGAGCCACCCTCTCTTTACTCCGTCAGGGAGCCACCCTCTCAGTACTCCGTCAAGGAGCTACCCTCTCAGTACTCCGTCAGGGAGCTACCCTCTCAGTACTCTGTCAGGGAGCTAACCTCTCACTACTCTGTCAGGGAGCTACCCTCTCAGTACTTTGGTCAGGGAGCTACCCTCTCAGTACTCCATCAGGGAGCTACCCTCTCAGTACTTCGTCAGAGAGCTTACCCTCTCAGTACTCTGTCAGGGAGCTACCCTCTCAGTACTCCATCAGGGAGCTACCCTCTCAGTACTCTGTCAGGGAGCTACCCTCTCAGTACTCCGTCAGGGAGCTACCCTCTCAGTACTCTGTCAGGGAGTTACCCTCTCAGTACTCCATCAGGGAGCTACCCTCTCAGTACTCTGTCAGGGAGCTACCCTCTCAGTACTCTGGTCAGGGAGCTACCCTCTCACTACTCCGTCAGGGAGCTAACCTCTCAGTACTCCGTCAGGGAGCTACCCTCTCACTAATCCTTCACGGAGCTACCGTCTCACTACTCCGTCAGGGAGCCACCCTCTCACTACTCTGTCAGGGAGCTACCCTCTCAGTACTCTGTCAGGGAGCTACCCTCTCAGAACTCTGTCAGGGAGATAACCTCTCACTACTCTGTCAGGGAGCTACCCTCTCAGTACTCTGGTCAGGGAGCTACCCTCTCAGTACTCCATCAGGGAGCTACCCTCTCAGTACTCAGTCAGAGAGCTTACCCTCTCAGTACTCTGTCAGGGAGCTACCCTCTCAGTACTCCATCAGGGAGCTACCCTCTCAGTACTCTGTCAGGGAGCTACCCTCTCAGTACTCCATCAGGGAGCTACCCTCTCAGTACTCTGTCAGGGAGTTACCCTCTCAGTATTCCATCAGGGAGCTACCCTCTCAGTACTCTGTCAGGGAGCTACCCTCTCAGTACTCTGGTCAGGGAGCTACCCTCTCACTACTCCGTCAGGGAGCTAACCTCTCAGTACTCCGTCAGGGAGCTACCCTCTCAGTACTCCGTCAGGGAGCTACCCTCTCAGTACTCCGTCAGGGAGCTACCCTCTCAGTACTCCGTCAGGGAGCTACCCTCTCAGTACTCCGTCAGGGAGCTACCCTCTCAGTACTCCGTCAGGGAGCTAACCTCTCAGTACTCCGTCAGGGAGCTACCCTCTCACTAATCCTTCAGGGAGCTACCGTCTCACTACTCCGTCAGGGAGCCACCCTCTCACTACTCTGTCAGGGAGCTACCCTCTCAGTACTCTGTCAGGGAGCTACCCTCTCAGAACTCTGTCAGGGAGATAACCTCTCACTACTCTGTCAGGGAGCTACCCTCTCAGTACTCTGGTCAGGGAGCTACCCTCTCAGTACTCCATCAGGGAGCTACCCTCTCAGTACTCAGTCAGAGAGCTTACCCTCTCAGTACTCTGTCAGGGAGCTACCCTCTCAGTACTCCATCAGGGAGCTACCCTCTCAATACTCTGTCAGGGAGCTACCCTCTCAGTACTCCATCAGGGAGCTACCCTCTCAGTACTCTGTCAGGGAGTTACCCTCTCAGTATTCCATCAGGGAGCTACCCTCTCAGTACTCTGTCAGGGAGCTACCCTCTCAGTACTCTGGTCAGGGAGCTACCCTCTCACTACTCCGTCAGGGAGCTAACCTCTCAGTACTCCGTCAGGGAGCTACCCTCTCAGTACTCCGTCAGGGAGCTACCCTCTCAGTACTCCGTCAGGGAGCTACCCTCTCAGTACTCCGTCAGGGAGCTACCCTCTCAGTACTCCGTCAGGGAGCTACCCTCTCAGTACTCCATCAGGGAGCTACCCTCTCAGTACTCCGTCAGGGAGCTACCCTCTCAGTACTCTGTCAGGGAGCTAACCTCTCACTACTCTGTCAGGGAGCTACCCTCTCAGTACTCTGGTCAGGGAGCTACCCTCTCAGTACTCCATCAGGGAGCTACCCTCTCAGTACTCCGTCAGGGAGCTACCCTCTCACTAATCCTTCAGGGAGCTACCGTCTCACTACTCCGTCAGGGAGCCACCCTCTCACTACTCTGTCAGGGAGCTACCCTCTCACTACTCTGTCAGGGAGCTACCCTCTCAGTACTCTGCTCAGGGAGCTACCCTCTCAGTACTCCATCAGGGAGCTACCCTCTCAGTACTCAGTCAGAGAGCTTACCCTCTCAGTACTCTGTCAGGGAGCTACCCTCTCAGTACTCCATCAGGGAGCTACCCTCTCAGTACTCCGTCAGGGAGCTACCCTCTCAGTACTCTGGTCAGGGAGCTACCCTCTCACTTCTCCGTCAGGGAGCTAACCTCTCAGTACTCCGTCAGGGAGCTACCCTCTCAGTACTCCGTCAGGGAGCTACCCTCTCAGTACTCCGTCAGGGAGCTACCCTCTCAGTACTCCGTCAGGGAGCTACCCTCTCAGTACTCCGTCAGGGAGCTACCCTCTCAGTACTCCGTCAGGGAGCTACCCTCTCAGTACTCCGTCAGGGAGCTACCCTCTCACTACTCCTTCAGGGAGCTACCGTCTCACTACTCCGTCAGGGAGCCACCCTCTCTTTACTCCGTCAGGGAGCTACCCTCTCAGTACTCCGTCAGGGAGCTACCCTCTCAGTACTCCGTCAGGGAGCTACCCTCTCAGTACTCCATCAGGTAGCTACCCTCTCAGTACTCCGTCAAGGAGCTACCCTCTCAGTACTCCGTCAGGGAGCTACCCTCTCAGTACTCCGTCCGGGAGCTACCCTCTCACTACTCCTTCAGGGAGCTACCGTCTCACTACTCCGTCAGGGAGCCACCCTCTCTTTACTCCGTCAGGGAGCTACCCTCTCAGTACTCCGTCAGGGAGCTACCCTCTCAGTACTCCGTCAGGGAGCTACCCTCTCAGTACTCCATCAGGGAGCTACCCTCTCAGTACTCAGTCAGGGAGCTACCCTCTCAGAACTCTGTCAGGGAGCTAACCTCTCACTACTCTGTCAGCGAGCTACCCTCTCAGTACTCTGGTCAGGGAGCTACCCTCTCAGTACTCCATCAGGGAGCTACCCTCTCAGTATTCAGTCAGAGAGCTTACCCTCTCAGTACTCTGTCAAGGAGGAACCCTCTCAGTACTCCATCAGGGAGCTACCCTCTCAGTACTCTGTCAGGGAGCTACCCTCTCAGTACTCCGTCAGGGAGTTACCCTCTCAGTACTCCATCAGGGAGCTACCCTCTCAGTACTCTGTCAGGGAGCTACCCTCTCAGAACTCTGTCAGGGAGCTAACCTCTCACTACTCTGTCAGCGAGCTACCCTCTCAGTACTCTGGTCAGGGAGCTACCCTCTCAGTACTCCATCAGGGAGCTACCCTCTCAGTATTCAGTCAGAGAGCTTACCCTCTCAGTACTCTGTCAAGGAGGAACCCTCTCAGTACTCCATCAGGGAGCTACCCTCTCAGTACTCTGTCAGGGAGCTACCCTCTCAGTACTCCGTCAGGGAGTTACCCTCTCAGTACTCCATCAGGGAGCTACCCTCTCAGTACTCTGTCAGGGAGCTACCCTCTCACTACTCTGTCAGGGAGCTAACCTCTCAGTACTCCGTCAGAGAGCTTACCCTCTCAGTACTCTGTCAGGGAGCTACCCTCTCAGTACTCCATCAGGGAGCTACCCTCTCAGTACTCTGTCAGGGAGCTACCCTCTCAGTACTCAGTCAGGGAGCTACCCTCTCAGAACTCTGTCAGGGAGCTAACCTCTCACTACTCTGTCAGCGAGCTACCCTCTCAGTACTCTGGTCAGGGAGCTACCCTCTCAGTACTCCATCAGGGAGCTACCCTCTCAGTACTCAGTCAGAGAGCTTACCCTCTCAGTACTCTGTCAAGGAGCAACCCTCTCAGTACTCCATCAGGGAGCTACCCTCTCAGTACTCTGTCAGGGAGCTACCCTCTCAGTACTCCGTCAGGGAGTTACCCTCTCAGTACTCCATCAGGGAGCTACCCTCTCAGTACTCTGTCAGGGAGCTACCCTCTCACTACTCTGTCAGGGAGCTAACCTCTCAGTACTCCGTCAGGGAGCTACCCTCTCAGTACTCCGTCAGGGAGCTACCCTCTCAGTACTCCGTCAGGGAGCTACCCTCTCAGTACTCCGTCAGGTAGCTACCCTCCCAGTACTCCGTCAGGGAGCTACCCTCTCACTACTCCTTCAGGGAGCTACCGTCTCACTACTCCGTCAGGGAGCCACCCTCTCTTTACTCCGTCAGGGAGCTACCCTCTCACTACTCTGTCAGGGAGCTACCCTCTCAGTACTCCGTCAAGGAGCTACCCTCTCAGTACTCCGTCAGGGAGCTACCCTCTCAGTACTCTGTCAGGGAGCTAACCTCTCACTACTCTGTCAGGGAGCTACCCTCTCAGTACCCTGGTCAGGGAGCTACCCTCTCAGTACTCCGTCAAGGAGCTACCCTCTCAGGACTCCGTCAGGGAGCTACCCTCTCAGTACTCCGTCCGGGAGCTACCCTCTCACTACTCCTTCAGGGAGCTACCGTCTCACTACTCCGTCAGGGAGCCACCCTCTCTTTACTCCGTCAGGGAGCTACCCTCTCAGTACTCCGTCAGGGAGCTACCCTCTCAGTACTCCGTCAGGGAGCTACCCTCTCAGTACTCCATCAGGGAGCTACCCTCTCAGTACTCAGTCAGGGAGCTACCCTCTCAGAACTCTGTCAGGGAGCTAACCTCTCACTACTCTGTCAGCGAGCTACCCTCTCAGTACTCTGGTCAGGGAGCTACCCTCTCAGTACTCCATCAGGGAGCTACCCTCTCAGTATTCAGTCAGAGAGCTTACCCTCTCAGTACTCTGTCAAGGAGCAACCCTCTCAGTACTCCATCAGGGAGCTACCCTCTCAGTACTCTGTCAGGGAGCTACCCTCTCAGTACTCCGTCAGGGAGTTATCCTCTCAGTACTCCATCAGGGAGCTACCCTCTCAGTACTCTGTCAGGGAGCTACCCTCTCACTACTCTGTCAGGGAGCTAACCTCTCAGTACTCCGTCAGGGAGCTACCCTCTCAGTACTCCGTCAGGGAGCTACCCTCTCAGTACTCCGTCAGGGAGCTACCCTCTCAGTACTCCGTCAGGGAGCTACCCTCTCAGTACTCCGTCAGGTAGCTACCCTCTCACTACTCCTTCAGGGAGCTACCGTCTCACTACTCCGCCAGGGAGCCACCCTCTCTTTACTCCGTCAGGGAGCTACCCTCTCACTACTCTGTCAGGGAGCTACCCTCTCAGTACTCCGTCAAGGAGCTACCCTCTCAGTACTCCGTCAGGGAGCTACCCTCTCAGTACTCTGTAAGGGAGCTACCCTCTCAGTACTCCGTCAGGGAGCTAACCTCTCAGTACTCTGTCAGGGAGCTAACCTCTCAGTACTCTGTCAGAGAGCTACCCTCTCACTACTCCGTCAGGGAGCTACCCTCTCAGTACTCTTTCAGGGAGCTAACCTCTCAGTACTCCGTCAGGGAGCTACCCTCTCAGTACTCTGTCAGGGGGCTACCCTCTCAGGACTCCATCAGGGAGCTACCCTCTCAGTACTCTGTCAGGGAGCTAACCTCTCACTACTCTGTCAGGGAGCTACCCTCTCAGTACTCTGGTCAGGGAGCTACCCTCTCAGTACTCCATCAGGGAGCTACCCTCTCAGTACTCCGTCAGAGAGCTTACCCTCTCAGTACTCTGTCAGGGAGCTACCCTCTCAGTACTCTGTCAGGGAGCTACCCTCTCAGTACTCAGTCAGGGAGCTACCCTCTCAGAACTCTGTCAGGGAGCTAACCTCTCACTACTCTGTCAGCGAGCTACCCTCTCAGTACTCTGGTCAGGGAGCTACCCTCTCAGTACTCCATCAGGGAGCTACCCTCTCAGTACTCAGTCAGAGAGCTTACCCTCTCAGTACTCTGTCAAGGAGCAACCCTCTCAGTACTCCATCAGGGAGCTACCCTCTCAGTACTCTGTCAGGGAGCTACCCTCTCAGTACTCCGTCAGGGAGTTACCCTCTCAGTACTCCATCAGGGAGCTACCCTCTCAGTACTCTGTCAGGGAGCTACCCTCTCACTACTCTGTCAGGGAGCTAACCTCTCAGTACTCCGTCAGGGAGCTACCCTCTCAGTACTCCGTCAGGGAGCTACCCTCTCAGTACTCCGTCAGGGAGCTACCCTCTCAGTACTCCGTCAGGTAGCTACCCTCTCAGTACTCCGTCAGGGAGCTACCCTCTCACTACTCCTTCAGGGAGCTACCGTCTCACTACTCCGTCAGGGAGCCACCCTCTCTTTACTCCGTCAGGGAGCTACCCTCTCACTACACTGTCAGGGAGCTACCCTCTCAGTACTCCGTCAAGGAGCTACCCTCTCAGTACTCCGTCAGGGAGCTACCCTCTCAGTACTCTGTCAGGGAGCTAACCTCTCACTACTCTGTCAGGGAGCTACCCTCTCAGTACTCTGGTCAGGGAGCTACCCTCTCAGTACTCCATCAGGGAGCTACCCTCTCAGTACTCTGTCAGAGAGCTACCCTCTCAGTACTCTGGTCAGGGAGCTACCCTCTCAGTACTCCATCAGGGAGCTACCCTCTCAGTACTCCGTCAGGGAGCTTCCCTCTCAGTACTCTGTAAGGGAGCTACCCTCTCAGTACTCCGTCAGGGAGCTAACCTCTCAGTACTCTGTCAGGGAGCTAACCTCTCAGTACTCTGTCAGAGAGCTACCCTCTCACTACTCCGTCAGGGAGCTACCCTCTCAGTTCTCCGTCAGGGAGCTAACCTCTCAGTACTCCGTCAGGGAGCTACCCTCTCAGTACTCTGTCAGGGAGCTACCCTCTCAGTACTCCATCAGGGAGCTACCCTCTCAGTACTCCGACAAGGAGCTACCCTCTCAGTACTCCGTCAGGGAGCTACCCTCTCAGTACTCTGTCAGGGAGCTAACTTCTCACTACTCTGTCAGGGAGCTACCCTCTCAGTACTCTGGTCAGGGAGCTACCCTCTCAGTACTCCATCAGGGAGCTACCCTCTCAGTACTCCGTCAGAGAGCTTACCCTCTCAGTACTCTGTCAGGGAGCTACCCTCTCAGTACTCCATCAGGGAGCTACCCTCTCAGTACTCTGTCAGGGAGCTACCCTCTCAGTACTCAGTCAGGGAGCTACCCTCTCAGAACTCTGTCAGGGAGCTAACCTCTCACTACTCTGTCAGCGAGCTACCCTCTCAGTACTCTGGTCAGGGAGCTACCCTCTCAGTACTCCATCAGGGAGCTACCCTCTCAGTACTCAGTCAGAGAGCTTACCCTCTCAGTACTCTGTCAAGGAGCAACCCTCTCAGTACTCCATCAGGGAGCTACCCTCTCAGTACTCTGTCAGGGAGCTACCCTCTCAGTACTCCGTCAGGGAGTTACCCTCTCAGTACTCCATCAGGGAGCTACCCTCTCAGTACTCTGTCAGGGAGCTACCCTCTCACTACTCTGTCAGGGAGCTAACCTCTCAGTACTCCGTCAGGGAGCTACCCTCTCAGTACTCCGTCAGGGAGCTACCCTCTCAGTACTCCGTCAGGGAGCTACCCTCTCAGTACTCCGTCAGGGAGCTACCCTCTCAGTACTCCGTCAGGGAGCTACCCTCTCACTACTCCTTCAGGGAGCTACCGTCTCACTACTCCGTCAGGGAGCCACCCTCTCTTTACTCCGTCAGGGAGCTACCCTCTCACTACTCTGTCAGGGAGCTACCCTCTCAGTACTCCGTCAAGGAGCTACCCTCTCAGCACTCCGTCAGGGAGCTACCCTCTCAGTACTCTGTCAGGGAGCTAACCTCTCACTACTCTGTCAGGGAGCTACCCTCTCAGTACTCTGGTCAGGGAGCTACCCTCTCAGTACTCCATCAGGGAGCTACCCTCTCAGTACTCCGTCAGAGAGCTACCCTCTCAGTACTCTGGTCAGGGAGCTACCCTCTCAGTACTCCATCAGGGAGCTACCCTCTCAGTACTCTGTCAGGGAGCTACCCTCTCACTACTCTGTCAGGGAGCTAACCTCTCAGTACTCCGTCAGGGAGCTACCCTCTCAGTACTCCGTCAGGGAGCTACCCTCTCAGTACTCCGTCAGGGAGCTACCCTCTCAGTACTCCGTCAGGGAGCTACCCTCTCAGTACTCCGTCAGGGAGCTACCCTCTCACTACTCCTTCAGGGAGCTACCGTCTCACTACTCCGCCAGGGAGCCACCCTCTCTTTACTCCGTCAGGGAGCTACCCTCTCACTACTCTGTCAGGGAGCTACCCTCTCAGTACTCCGTCAAGGAGCTACCCTCTCAGTACTCCGTCAGGGAGCTACCCTCTCAGTACTCTGTAAGGGAGCTACCCTCTCAGTACTCCGTCAGGGAGCTAACCTCTCAGTACTCTGTCAGGGAGCTAACCTCTCAGTACTCTGTCAGAGAGCTACCCTCTCACTACTCCGTCAGGGAGCTACCCTCTCAGTACTCTTTCAGGGAGCTAACCTCTCAGTACTCCGTCAGGGAGCTACCCTCTCAGTACTCTGTCAGGGGGCTACCCTCTCAGGACTCCATCAGGGAGCTACCCTCTCAGTACTCTGTCAGGGAGCTAACCTCTCACTACTCTGTCAGGGAGCTACCCTCTCAGTACTCTGGTCAGGGAGCTACCCTCTCAGTACTCCATCAGGGAGCTACCCTCTCAGTACTCCGTCAGAGAGCTTACCCTCTCAGTACTCTGTCAGGGAGCTACCCTCTCAGTACTCCATCAGGGAGCTACCCTCTCAGTACTCTGTCAGGGAGCTACCCTCTCAGTACTCAGTCAGGGAGCTACCCTCTCAGAACTCTGTCAGGGAGCTAACCTCTCACTACTCTGTCAGCGAGCTACCCTCTCAGTACTCTGGTCAGGGAGCTACCCTCTCAGTACTCCATCAGGGAGCTACCCTCTCAGTACTCAGTCAGAGAGCTTACCCTCTCAGTACTCTGTCAAGGAGCAACCCTCTCAGTACTCCATCAGGGAGCTACCCTCTCAGTACTCTGTCAGGGAGCTACCCTCTCAGTACTCCGTCAGGGAGTTACCCTCTCAGTACTCCATCAGGGAGCTACCCTCTCAGTACTCTGTCAGGGAGCTACCCTCTCACTACTCTGTCAGGGAGCTAACCTCTCAGTACTCCGTCAGGGAGCTACCCTCTCAGTACTCCGTCAGGGAGCTACCCTCTCAGTACTCCGTCAGGGAGCTACCCTCTCAGTACTCCGTCAGGTAGCTACCCTCTCAGTACTCCGTCAGGGAGCTACCCTCTCACTACTCCTTCAGGGAGCTACCGTCTCACTACTCCGTCAGGGAGCCACCCTCTCTTTACTCCGTCAGGGAGCTACCCTCTCACTACACTGTCAGGGAGCTACCCTCTCAGTACTCCGTCAAGGAGCTACCCTCTCAGTACTCCGTCAGGGAGCTACCCTCTCAGTACTCTGTCAGGGAGCTAACCTCTCACTACTCTGTCAGGGAGCTACCCTCTCAGTACTCTGGTCAGGGAGCTACCCTCTCAGTACTCCATCAGGGAGCTACCCTCTCAGTACTCCGTCAGAGAGCTACCCTCTCAGTACTCTGGTCAGGGAGCTACCCTCTCAGTACTCCATCAGGGAGCTACCCTCTCAGTACTCCGTCAGGGAGCTTCCCTCTCAGTACTCTGTAAGGGAGCTACCCTCTCAGTACTCCGTCAGGGAGCTAACCTCTCAGTACTCTGTCAGGGAGCTAACCTCTCAGTACTCTGTCAGAGAGCTACCCTCTCACTACTCCGTCAGGGAGCTACCCTCTCAGTTCTCCGTCAGGGAGCTAACCTCTCAGTACTCCGTCAGGGAGCTACCCTCTCAGTACTCTGTCAGGGAGCTACCCTCTCAGTACTCCATCAGGGAGCTACCCTCTCAGTACTCCGACAAGGAGCTACCCTCTCAGTACTCCGTCAGGGAGCTACCCTCTCAGTACTCTGTCAGGGAGCTAACTTCTCACTACTCTGTCAGGGAGCTACCCTCTCAGTACTCTGGTCAGGGAGCTACCCTCTCAGTACTCCATCAGGGAGCTACCCTCTCAGTACTCCGTCAGAGAGCTTACCCTCTCAGTACTCTGTCAGGGAGCTACCCTCTCAGTACTCCATCAGGGAGCTACCCTCTCAGTACTCTGTCAGGGAGCTACCCTCTCAGTACTCAGTCAGGGAGCTACCCTCTCAGAACTCTGTCAGGGAGCTAACCTCTCACTACTCTGTCAGCGAGCTACCCTCTCAGTACTCTGGTCAGGGAGCTACCCTCTCAGTACTCCATCAGGGAGCTACCCTCTCAGTACTCAGTCAGAGAGCTTACCCTCTCAGTACTCTGTCAAGGAGCAACCCTCTCAGTACTCCATCAGGGAGCTACCCTCTCAGTACTCTGTCAGGGAGCTACCCTCTCAGTACTCCGTCTGGGAGTTACCCTCTCAGTACTCCATCAGGGAGCTACCCTCTCAGTACTCTGTCAGGGAGCTACCCTCTCACTACTCTGTCAGGGAGCTAACCTCTCAGTACTCCGTCAGGGAGCTACCCTCTCAGTACTCCGTCAGGGAGCTACCCTCTCAGTACTCCGTCAGGGAGCTACCCTCTCAGTACTCCGTCAGGGAGCTACCCTCTCAGTACTCCGTCAGGGAGCTACCCTCTCACTACTCCTTCAGGGAGCTACCGTCTCACTACTCCGTCAGGGAGCCACCCTCTCTTTACTCCGTCAGGGAGCTACCCTCTCACTACTCTGTCAGGGAGCTACCCTCTCAGTACTCCGTCAAGGAGCTACCCTCTCAGCACTCCGTCAGGGAGCTACCCTCTCAGTACTCTGTCAGGGAGCTAACCTCTCACTACTCTGTCAGGGAGCTACCCTCTCAGTACTCTGGTCAGGGAGCTACCCTCTCAGTACTCCATCAGGGAGCTACCCTCTCAGTACTCCGTCAGAGAGCTACCCTCTCAGTACTCTGGTCAGGGAGCTACCCTCTCAGTACTCCATCAGGGAGCTACCCTCTCAGTACTCCGTCAGGGAGCTTCCCTCTCAGTACTCTGTAAGGGAGCTACCCTCTCAGTACTCCGTCAGGGAGCTAACCTCTCAGTACTCTGTCAGGGAGCTAACCTCTCAGTACTCTGTCAGAGAGCTACCCTCTCACTACTCCGTCAGGGAGCTACCCTCTCAGTACTCCGTCAGGGAGCTAACCTCTCAGTACTCCGTCAGGGAGCTACCCTCTCAGTACTCTGTCAGGGGGCTACCCTCTCAGGACTCCATCAGGGAGCTACCCTCTCAGTACTCTGTCAGGGACCTACCATCTCAGTACTCCGTCAGGGAGCTACCCTCGCAGTACTCTGTCAGGGAGCTAACCTCTCAGTACTCTGTCAGAGAGCTACCCTCTCACTACTCCGTCAAGGAGCTACCCTCTCAGTACTCCGTCAGGGAGCTACCCTCTCACCACTCCGTCAGGGAGCTACCCTCTCAGTACTCTGGTCAGGGAGCTACCCTCTCACTACTCCGTCAGGGAGCTAACCTCTCAGTACTCCGTCAGGGAGCTACCCTCTCAGTACTCTGTCAGGGAGCTACCCTCTCAGTACTCCATCAGGGAGCTACCCTCTCAGTACTCTGTCAGGGAGCTACCCTCTCAGTACTTAATCAGGGAGCTACCCGCTCAGTACTCCATCAGGGAGCTACCCTCTCTGTACTCCGTCAGGGAGCTACCCTCTCACTACTCCGTCAGGGAGCTACCCTCTCAGTACTCCGTCAGGGAGCTACCCTCTCAGTACTCCGTCAGGGAGCTTCCCTCTCAGTACTCTGTCAGGCATCTAACCCCTCAGTACTCTGTCAGAGAGCTACCCTCTCACTACTCCGTCAGGGAGCTAACCTCTCAGTACTCCGTCAGGGAGCTACCCTCTCAGTACTCTGTCAGGGAGCTACCCTCTCAGTACTCCATCAGGGATCTACCCTCTCAGTACTCCGTCAGGGAGCTACCCTCTTAGTACTCTGTCAGGGAGCTACCCTCTCAGTACTCCGTCAGGGAGCTACCCTCTCAGTACTACGTCAGGGAGCTACCCTCTCACTACTCCGTCAGGGAGCTACCCTCTCAGTACTCCGTCAGGGAGCTACCCTCTCAGTACTCTGTCAGGGAGCTACCCTCTCAGTACTCTGTCAGGGAGCTAACCTTTCACTACTCCGTCAGGGAGCTACCCTCTCACTACTCCGTCAGGGAGCTACCCTCTCAGTACTCTGTCAGGGAGCTACCCTCTCAGTACTCTGGTCAGGGAGCTACCCTCTCAGTACTCCGTCAGGGAGATTCCCTCTCAGTACTCTGACAGGGAGCTACCCTCTCAGTACTCCATCAGGGAGCTACCCTCTCAGTACTCTGTCAGGGAGCTACCCTCTCAGTACTCTGGTCAGGGAGCTACCCTCTCAGTACTCCGTCAGGGAGCTACCCTCTCAGTACTCTGGTCAGGGAGCTAACCTCTCAGTACTCCGTCAGGGAGCTACCCTCTCAGTACTCCGTCAGGGAGCTACCCTCTCAGTACTCTGGTCAGGGAGCTACCCTCTCAGTACTCCGTCAGGGAGCTACCCTCTCAGTACTCCGTCAGGGAGCTACCCTCTCAGTACTCTGTCAGGGAGCTACCCTCTCAGTACTCTGGTCAGGGAGCTACCCTCTCAGTACTCCGTCAGGGAGCTACCCTCTCAGTACTCCGTCAGGGAGCTACCCTCTCAGTACTCCGTCAGGGAGCTACCCTCTCAGTACTCTGGTCAGGGAGCTACCCTCTCAGTACTCTGTCAGGGAGCTACACTCTCACTACTCCTTCAGGGAGCTACCGTCTCACTACTCCGTCAGGGAGCCACCCTCTCTTTACTCCGTCAGGGAGCTACCCTCTCACTACTCTGTCAGGGAGCTACCCTCTCAGTACTCCGTCAAGGAGCTACCCTCTCAGTACTCCGTCAGGCAGCTACCCTCTCAGTACTCTGTCAGGGAGCTAACCTCTCACTACTCTGTCAGGGAGCTACCCTCTCAGTACTCTGGTCAGGGAGCTACCCATTCAGTACTCCATCAGGGAGCTACCCTCTCAGTACTCCGTCAGAGAGCTTACCCTCTCAGTACTCTGTCAGGGAGCTACCCTCTCAGTACTCCATCAGGGAGCTACCCTCTCAGTACTCTGTCAGGGAGCTACCCTCTCAGTACTCTGTCAGGGAGCTACCCTCTCCGTACTCCGTCAGGGAGCTACCCTCTCAGTACTCCGTCAGGGAGTTACCCTCTCAGTACTCCATCAGGGAGCTACCCTCTCAGTACTCTGTCAGGGAGCTACCCTCTCAGTACTCTGGTCAGGGAGCTACCCTCTCACTACTCCGTCAGGGAGCTAACCTCTCAGTACTCCGTCAGGGAGCTACCCTCTCTGTACTCCGTCAGGGAGCTACCCTCTCACTACTCCGTCAGGGAGCTAACCTCTCAGTACTCCGTCAGGGAGCTACCCTCTCAGTACTCTGTCAGGCATCTAACCCCTCAGTACTCTGTCAGAGAGCTACCCTCTCAGTACTCCGTCAGGGAGCTTCCCTCTCAGTACTCTGTCAGGCATCTAACCCCTCAGTACTCTGTCAGAGAGCTACCCTCTCACTACTCCGTCAGGGAGCTAACCTCTCAGTACTCCGTCAGGGAGCTACCCTCTCAGTACTCTGTCAGGGAGCTACCCTCTCAGTACTCTGTCAGGGAGCTACCCTCTCAGTACTCTGGTCAGGGAGCTACCCTCTCAGTACTCCGTCAGGGAGATTCCCTCTCAGTACTCTGACAGGGAGCTACCCTCTCAGTACTCCATCAGGGAGCTACCCTCTCAGTACTCTGTCAGGGAGCTACCCTCTCAGTACTCTGGTCAGGGAGCTACCCTCTCAGTACTCCGTCAGGGAGCTACCCTCTCAGTACTCTGGTCAGGGAGCTAACCTCTCAGTACTCCGTCAGGGAGCTACCCTCTCAGTACTCCGTCAGGGAGCTACCCTCTCAGTACTCTGGTCAGGGAGCTACCCTCTCAGTACTCCGTCAGGGAGCTACACTCTCACTACTCCTTCAGGGAGCTACCGTCTCACTACTCCGTCAGGGAGCCACCCTCTCTTTACTCCGTCAGGGAGCTACCCTCTCACTACTCTGTCAGGGAGCTACCCTCTCAGTACTCTGTCAGGGAGCTACCCTCTCAGTATTCTGGTCAGGGAGCTACCCTCTCACTACTCCGTCAGGGAGCTAACCTCTCAGTACTCCGTCAGGGAGCTACCCTCTCTGTACTCCGTCAGGGAGCTACCCTCTCACTACTCCGTCAGGGAGCTACCCTCTCAGTACTCCGTCAGGGAGCTACCCTCTCAGTACTCCGTCAGGGAGCTTCCCTCTCAGTACTCTGTCAGGCATCTAACCCCTCAGTACTCTGTCAGAGAGCTACCCTCTCACTACTCCGTCAGGGAGCTAACCTCTCAGTACTCCGTCAGGGAGCTACCCTCTCCGTACTCTGTCAGGGAGCTACCCTCTCAGTACTCCATCAGGGATCTACCCTCTCAGTACTGTCAGGGAGCTACCCTCTCAGTACTCCGTCAGGGAGCTACCCTCTTAGTACTCTGTCAGGGAGCTACCCTCTCAGTACTCCGTCAGGGAGCTACCCTCTCAGTACTACGTCAGGGAGCTACCCTCTCACTACTCCGTCAGGGAGCTAACCTCTCAGTACTCCGTCAGGGAGCTACCCTCTCAGTACTCTGTCAGGCATCTAACCCCTCAGTACTCTGTCAGAGAGCTACCCTCTCACTACTCCGTCAGGGAGCTAACCTCTCAGTACTCCGTCAGGGAGCTACCCTCTCAGTACTCTGTCAGGCATCTAACCCCTCAGTACTCTGTCAGAGAGCTACCCTCTCAGTACTCCGTCAGGGAGCTTCCCTCTCAGTACTCTGTCAGGCATCTAACCCCTCAGTACTCTGTCAGAGAGCTACCCTCTCACTACTCCGTCAGGGAGCTAACCTCTCAGAACTCCGTCAGGGAGCTACCCTCTCAGTACTCTGTCAGGGAGCTACCCTCTCAGTACTCTGTCAGGGAGCTACCCTCTCAGTACTCTGGTCAGGGAGCTACCCTCTCAGTACTCCGTCAGGGAGATTCCCTCTCAGTACTCTGACAGGGAGCTACCCTCTCAGTACTCCATCAGGGAGCTACCCTCTCAGTACTCTGTCAGGGAGCTACCCTCTCAGTACTCTGGTCAGGGAGCTACCCTCTCAGTACTCCGTCAGGGAGCTACCCTCTCAGTACTCTGGTCAGGGAGCTAACCTCTCAGTACTCCGTCAGGGAGCTACCCTCTCAGTACTCCGTCAGGGAGCTACCCTCTCAGTACTCTGGTCAGGGAGCTACCCTCTCAGTACTCCGTCAGGGAGCTACACTCTCACTACTCCTTCAGGGAGCTACCGTCTCACTACTCCGTCAGGGAGCCACCCTCTCTTTACTCCGTCAGGGAGCTACCCTCTCACTACTCTGTCAGGGAGCTACCCTCTCAGTACTCCGTCAAGGAGCTACCCTCTCAGTACTCCGTCAGGCAGCTACCCTCTCAGTACTCTGTCAGGGAGCTAACCTCTCACTACTCTGTCAGGGAGCTACCCTCTCAGTACTCTGGTCAGGGAGCTACCCATTCAGTACTCCATCAGGGAGCTACCCTCTCAGTACTCCGTCAGAGAGCTTACCCTCTCAGTACTCTGTCAGGGAGCTACCCTCTCAGTACTCCATCAGGGAGCTACCCTCTCAGTACTCTGTCAGGGAGCTACCCTCTCCGTACTCCGTCAGGGAGCTACCCTCTCAGTACTCCGTCAGGGAGTTACCCTCTCAGTACTCCATCAGGGAGCTACCCTCTCAGTACTCTGTCAGGGAGCTACCCTCTCAGTATTCTGGTCAGGGAGCTACCCTCTCACTACTCCGTCAGGGAGCTAACCTCTCAGTACTCCGTCAGGGAGCTACCCTCTCTGTACTCCGTCAGGGAGCTACCCTCTCACTACTCCGTCAGGGAGCTACCCTCTCAGTACTCCGTCAGGGAGCTACCCTCTCAGTACTCCGTCAGGGAGCTTCCCTCTCAGTACTCTGTCAGGCATCTAACCCCTCAGTACTCTGTCAGAGAGCTACCCTCTCACTACTCCGTCAGGGAGCTAACCTCTCAGTACTCCGTCAGGGAGCTACCCTCTCCGTACTCTGTCAGGGAGCTACCCTCTCAGTACTCCATCAGGGATCTACCCTCTCAGTACTGTCAGGGAGCTACCCTCTCAGTACTCCGTCAGGGAGCTACCCTCTTAGTACTCTGTCAGGGAGCTACCCTCTCAGTACTCCGTCAGGGAGCTACCCTCTCAGTACTACGTCAGGGAGCTACCCTCTCACTACTCCGTCAGGGAGCTACCCTCTCAGTACTCCGTCAGGGAGCTTCCCTCTCAGTACTCTGTCAGGCATCTAACCCCTCAGTACTCTGTCAGAGAGCTACCCTCTCACTACTCCGTCAGGGAGCTAACCTCTCAGTACTCCGTCAGGGAGCTACCCTCTCAGTACTCTGTCAGGGAGCTACCCTCTCAGTACTCCATCAGGGATCTACCCTCTCAGTACCGTCAGGGAGCTACCCTCTCAGTACTCCGTCAGGGAGCTACCCTCTTAGTACTCTGTCAGGGAGCTACCCTCTCAGTACTCCGTCAGGGAGCTACCCTCTCAGTACTACGTCAGGGAGCTACCCTCTCACTACTCCGTCAGGGAGCTACCCTCTCAGTACTCCGTCAGGGAGCTACCCTCTCAGTACTCTGTCAGGGAGCTACCCTCTCAGTACTCTGTCAGGGAGCTAACCTTTCACTACTCCGTCAGGGAGCTACCCTCTCACTACTCCGTCAGGGAGCTACCCTCTCAGTACTCCGTCATGGAGCTACCCTCTCAGTACTCCGTCAGGGAGCTACCCTCTCAGTACTCTGTCAGGGAGCTACCCTCTCAGTACTCTGGTCAGGGAGCGACCCTCTCAGTACTCCGTCAGGGAGATTCCCTCTCAGTACTCTGACAGGGAGCTACCCTCTCAGTACTCCATCAGGGAGCTACCCTCTCAGTACTCTGTCAGGGAGCTACCCTCTCAGTACTCTGGTCAGGGAGCTACCCTCTCAGTACTCCGTCAGGGAGCTACCCTCTCAGTACTCTGGTCAGGGAGCTAACCTCTCAGTAATCCGTCAGGGAGCTACCCTCTCAGTACTCCGTCAGGGAGCTACCCTCTCAGTACTCTGGTCAGGGAGCTACCCTCTCAGTACTCTGTCAGGGAGCTACACTCTCACTACTCCTTCAGGGAGCTACCGTCTCACTACTCCGTCAGGGAGCCACCCTCTCTTTACTCCGTCAGGGAGCTACCCTCTCACTACTCTGTCAGGGAGCTACCCTCTCAGTACTCCGTAAAGGAGCTACCCTCTCAGTACACCGTCAGGGAGCTACCCTCTCAGTACTCCGTCAGGGAGCTACCCTCTCAGTACTCTGTCAGGGAGCTACCCTCTCAGTACTCTGGTCAGGGAGCTACCCTCTCAGTACTCCGTCAGGGAGATTCCCTCTCAGTACTCTGACAGGGAGCTACCCTCTCAGTACTCCATCAGGGAGCTACCCTCTCAGTACTCTGTCAGGGAGCTACCCTCTCAGTACTCTGGTCAGGGAGCTACCCTCTCAGTACTCCGTCAGGGAGCTACCCTCTCAGTACTCTGGTCAGGGAGCTAACCCCTCAGTACTCCGTCAGGGAGCTACCCTCTCAGTACTCTGGTCAGGGAGCTAACCTCTCAGTACTCCGTCAGGGAGCTACCCTCTCAGTACTCCGTCAGGGAGCTACCCTCTCAGTACTCTGGTCAGGGAGCTACCCTCTCAGTACTCCGTCAGGGAGCTACACTCTCACTACTCCTTCAGGCAGCTACCGTCTCACTACTCCGTCAGGGAGCCACCCTCTCTTTACTCCGTCAGGGAGCTACCCTCTCACTACTCTGTCAGGGAGCTACCCTCTCAGTACTCCGTCAAGGAGCTACCCTCTCAGTACTCCGTCAGGGAGCTACCCTCTCAGTACTCTGTCAGGGAGCTAACCTCTCACTACTCTGTCAGGGATTTACCCTCTCAGTACTCTGGTCAGGGAGCTACCCATTCAGTACTCCATCAGGGAGCTACCCTCTCAGTACTCCGTCAGAGAGCTTACCCTCTCAGTACTCTGTCAGGGAGCTACCCTCTCAGTACTCCATCAGGGAGCTACCCTCTCAGTACTCTGTCAGGGAGCTACCCTCTCAGTACTCCGTCAGGGAGCTACCCTCTCAGTACTCCGTCAGGGAGTTACCCTCTCAGTACTCCATCAGGGAGCTACCCTCTCAGTACTCTGTCAGGGAGCTACCCTCTCAGTACTCTGGTCAGGGAGCTACCCTCTCACTACTCCGTCAGGGAGCTAACCTCTCAGTACTCCGTCAGGGAGCTACCCTCTCAGTACTCCGTCAGGGAGCTACCCTCTCAGTACTCCGTCAGGGAGCTACCCTCTCAGTACTCCGTCAGGGAGCTACCCTCTCTGTACTCCGTCAGGGAGCTACCCTCTCACTACTCCTTCAGGGAGCTACCCTCTCAGTACTCTATCAGGGAGCTACCCTCTCACTACTCCGTCAGGGAGCCACCCTCTCAGTACTCCGTCAAGGAGCTACCCTCTCAGTACTCCGTCAGGGAGCTACCCTCTCACCACTCCGTCAGGGAGCTACCCTCTCAGCACTCCGTCAGGGAGCTACCCTCTCACTACTCCGTCAGGGAGCTACCCTCTCACTACTCTGTCAGGGAGCTACCCTCTCAGTACTCTGTCAGGGAGCTACCCTCTCAGTACTCCGTCAGGGAACTTCCCTCTCAGTACTCTGTCAGGGAGCTACCCTCTCAGTACTCCGTCAGGGAGCTACCCTCTCAGTACTCCGTCAGGGAGCTTCCCTCTCAGTACCCTGTAAGGGAGCTACCCTCTCAGTACTCCGTCAGGGAGCTAACCTCTCAGTACTCTGTCAGGGAGCTAACCTCTCAGTACTCTGTCAGAGAGCTACCCTCTCACTACTCCGTCAGGGAGCTACCCTCTCAGTACTCCGTCAGGGAGCTAACCTCTCAGTACTCCGTCAGGGAGCTACCCTCTCAGTACTCTGTCAGGGAGCTACCCTCTCAGGACTCCATCAGGGAGCTACCCTCTCAGTACTCTGTCAGGGACCTACCATCTCAGTACTCCGTCAGGGAGCTACCCTCGCAGTACTCTGTCAGGATACTACCCTCTCAGTACTCCATCAGGGAGCTACCCTCTCAGTACTCTGTCATGGAGCTACCCTCTCAGTATTCCATCATGGAGCTACCCTCTCAGTACTCTGTCAGGGAGCTACCCTCTCAGTACTCCATCAGGGAGCTACCCTCTCAGTACTCCATCAGGGAGCTACCCTCTCACTACTCCGTCAGGGAGCTACCCTCTCAGTACTCCGTCAGGGAGCTTCCTTCTCAGTACTCTGTCAGGGAGCTACCCTCTCACTACTACGTCAGGGAGCTACCCTCTCAGTACTCCGTCAGGGAGCTACCCTCTCAGTACTCTGGTCAGGGAGCTACCCTCTCAGTACTCCATCAGGGAGCTACCCTCTCACTACTCCGTCAGGGAGCTACCCTCTCAGTACTCCGTCAGGGAGATTCCCTCTCAGTACTCTGACAGGGAGCTACCCTCTCAGTACTCCATCAGGGAGCTACCCTCTCAGTACTCTGTCAGGGAGCTACCCTCTCAGTACTCTGGTCAGGGAGCTACCCTCTCAGTACTCCGTCAGGGAGCTACCCTCTCAGTACTCTGGTCAGGGAGCTAACCTCTCAGTACTCCGTCAGGGAGCTACCCTCTCAGTACTCCGTCAGGGAGCTACCCTCTCAGTACTCTGGTCAGGGAGCTACCCTCTCAGTACTCTGTCAGGGAGCTACACTCTCACTACTCCTTCAGGGAGCTACCGTCTCACGACTCCGTCAGGGAGCCACCCTCTCTTTACTCCGTCAGGGAGCTACCCTCTCACTACTCTGTCAGGGAGCTACCCTCTCAGTACTCCGTCAAGGAGCTACCCTCTCAGTACTCCGTCAGGGAGCTACCCTCTCAGTACTCCGTCAGGGAGCTACCCTCTCAGTACTCTGTCAGGGAGCTACCCTCTCAGTACTCTGGTCAGGGAGCTACCCTCTCAGTACTCCGTCAGGGAGCTACCCTCTCAGTACTCCGTCAGGGAGCTACCCTCTCAGTACTCCGTCAGGGAGCTACCCTCTCAGTACTCTGGTCAGGGAGCTACCCTCTCAGTACTCTGTCAGGGAGCTACACTCTCACTACTCCTTCAGGGAGCTACCGTCTCACTACTCCGTCAGGGAGCCACCCTCTCTTTACTCCGTCAGGGAGCTACCCTCTCACTACTCTGTCAGGGAGCTACCCTCTCAGTACTCCGTCAAGGAGCTACCCTCTCAGTACTCCGTCAGGGAGCTACCCTCTCAGTACTCCGTCAGGGAGCTACCCTCTCAGTACTCTGTCAGGGAGCTACCCTCTCAGTACTCTGGTCAGGGAGCTACCCTCTCAGTACTCCGTCAGGGAGATTCCCTCTCAGTACTCTGACAGGGAGCTACCCTCTCAGTACTCCATCAGGGAGCTACCCTCTCAGTACTCTGTCAGGGAGCTACCCTCTCAGTACTCTGGTCAGGGAGCTACCCTCTCAGTACTCCGTCAGGGAGCTACCCTCTCAGTACTCTGGTCAGGGAGCTAACCTCTCAGTACTCCGTCAGGGAGCTACCCTCTCAGTACTCCATCAGGGAGCTACCCTCTCAGTACTCCGTCAGGGAGCTACACTCTCACTACTCCTTCAGGGAGCTACCGTCTCACTACTCCGTCAGGGAGCCACCCTCTCTTTACTCCGTCAGGGAGCTACCCTCTCACTACTCTGTCAGGGAGCTACCCTCTCAGTACTCCGTCAAGGAGCTACCCTCTCAGTACTCCGTCAGGGAGCTACCCTCTCAGTACTCTGTCAGGGAGCTAACCTCTCACTACTCTGTCAGGGAGCTACCCTCTCAGTACTCTGGTCAGGGAGCTACCCATTCAGTACTCCATCAGGGAGCTACCCTCTCAGTACTCCGTCAGAGAGCTTACCCTCTCAGTACTCTGACAGGGAGCTACCCTCTCAGTACTCCATCAGGGAGCTACCCTCTCAGTACTCTGTCAGGGAGCTACCCTCTCAGTACTCCGTCAGGGAGCTACCCTCTCAGTACTCCGTCAGGGAGTTACCCTCTCAGTACTCCATCAGGGAGCTACCCTCTCAGTACTCTGTCAGGGAGCTACCCTCTCAGTACTCTGGTCAGGGAGCTACCCTCTCACTACTCCGTCAGGGAGCTAACCTCTCAGTACTCCGTCAGGGAGCTACCCTCTCAGTACTCCGTCAGGGAGCTACCCTCTCACTACTCCTTCAGGGAGCTACCCTCTCAGTACTCTATCAGGGAGCTACCCTCTCACTACTCCGTCAGGGAGCCACCCTCTCAGTACTCCGTCAAGGAGCTACCCTCTCAGTACTCCGTCAGGGAGCTACCCTCTCACCACTCCGTCAGGGAGCTACCCTCTCAGCACTCCATCAGGGAGCTACCCTCTCACTACTCCGTCAGGGAGCTACCCTCTCACTACTCTGTCAGGGAGCTACCCTCTCAGTACTCCATCAGGGAGCTTCCCTCTCAGTACTCTGTCAGGGAGCTACCCTCTCAGTACTCCGTCAGGGAGCTACCCTCTCAGTACTCCGTCAGGGAGCTTCCCTCTCAGTACTCTGTAAGGGAGCTACCCTCTCAGTACTCCGTCAGGGAGCTAACCTCTCAGTACTCTGTCAGGGAGCTAACCTCTCAGTACTCTGTCAGAGAGCTACCCTCTCACTACTCCGTCAGGGAGCTACCCTCTCAGTACTCCGTCAGGGAGCTAACCTCTCAGTACTCCGTCAGGGAGCTACCCTCTCAGTACTCTGTCAGGGAGCTACCCTCTCAGGACTCCATCAGGGAGCTACCCTCTCAGTACTCTGTCAGGGACCTACCATCTCAGTACTCCGTCAGGGAGCTACCCTCGCAGTACTCTGTCAGGGAACTACCCTCTCAGTACTCCATCAGGGAGCTATCCTCTCAGTACTCTGTCATGGAGCTACCCTCTCAGTACTCCATCATGGAGCTACCCTCTCAGTACTCTGTCAGGGAGCTGCCCTCTCAGTACTCCATCAGGGAGCTACCCTCTCAGTACTCCATCAGGGAGCTACCCTCTCACTACTCCGTCAGGGAGCTACCCTCTCAGTACTCCGTCAGGGAGCTTCCTTCTCAGTACTCTGTCAGGGAGCTACCCTCTCACTACTACGTCAGGGAGCTACCCTCTCAGTACTCCGTCAGGGAGCTACCCTCTCAGTACTCTGGTCAGGGAGCTACCCTCTCAGTACTCCATCAGGGAGCTACCCTCTCACTACTCCGTCAGGGAGCTACCCTCTCAGTACTCCGTCAGGGAGCTACCCTCTCAGTACTCCGTCAGGGAGCTACCCTCTCAGTACTCCGTCAGGGAGCTACCCTCTCAGTACTCCGTCTGGGAGCTACCCTCTCACTACTCCTTCAGGGAGCTACCGTCTCACTACTCCGTCAGGGAGCCACCCTCTCACTACTCTGTCAGGGAGCTACCCTCTCAGTACTCCGTCAAGGAGCTACCCTCTCAGTACTCCGTCAGGGAGCTACCCTCTCAGTACTCTGTCAGGGAGCTAACCTCTCACTACTCTGTCAGGGAGCTACCCTCTCAGTACTTCGTCAGAGAGCTTACCCTCTCAGTACTCTGTCAGGGAGCTACCCTCTCAGTACTCCATCAGGGAGCTACCCTCTCAGTACTCTGTCAGGGAGCTACCCTCTCAGTACTCTGTCAGGGAGCTACCCTCTCAGTACTCTGTCAGGGAGCTAACCTTTCACTACTCCGTCAGGGAGCTACCCTCTCAGTACTCCGTCAGGGAGATTCCCTCTCAGTACTCTGACAGGGAGCTACCCTCTCAGTACTCCATCAGGGAGCTACCCTCTCAGTACTCTGTCAGGGAGCTACCCTCTCAGGACTCCATCAGGGAGGTACCCTCTCAGTACTCTGTCAGGGACCTACCATCTCAGTACTCCGTCAGGGAGCTACCCTCGCAGTACTCTGTCAGGGAACTACCCTCTCAGTACTCCATCAGGGAGCTACCCTCTCAGTACACTGTCATGGAGCTACCCTCTCAGTACTCCATCATGGAGCTACCCTCTCAGTACTCTGTCAGGGAGCTACCCTCTCAGTACTCCATCAGGGAGCTACCCTCTCAGTACTCCGTCAGGGAGCTTCCTTCTCAGTACTCTGTCAGGGAGCTACCCTCTCACTACTCCGTCAGGGAGCTACCCTCTCAGTACTCCGTCAGGGAGCTACCCTCTCAGTACTCTGGTCAGGGAGCTACCCTCTCAGTACTCTGTCAGGGAGCTACCCTCTCAGTACTCTGTCAGGGAGCTAACCTTTCACTACTCCGTCAGGGAGCTACCCTCTCACTACTCCGTCAGGGAGCTACCCTCTCAGTACTCTGGTCAGGGAGCTACCCTCTCAGTACTCCATCAGGGAGCTACCCTCTCACTACTCCGTCAGGGAGCTACCCTCTCAGTACTCCGTCAGGGAGATTCCCTCTCAGTACTCTGACAGGGAGCTACCCTCTCAGTACTCCATCAGGGAGCTACCCTCTCAGTACTCTGTCAGGGAGCTACCCTCTCAGTACTCTGGTCAGGGAGCTACCCTCTCAGTACTCCGTCAGGGAGCTACCCTCTCAGTACTCTGGTCAGGGAGCTAACCTCTCAGTACTCCGTCAGGGAGCTACCCTCTCAGTACTCCGTCAGGGAGCTACCCTCTCAGTACTCTGGTCAGGGAGCTACCCTCTCAGTACTCTGTCAGGGAGCTACACTCTCACTACTCCTTCAGGGAGCTACCGTCTCACGACTCCGTCAGGGAGCCACCCTCTCTTTACTCCGTCAGGGAGCTACCCTCTCACTACTCTGTCAGGGAGCTACCCTCTCAGTACTCCGTCAAGGAGCTACCCTCTCAGTACTCCGTCAGGGAGCTACCCTCTCAGTACTCCGTCAGGGAGCTACCCTCTCAGTACTCTGTCAGGGAGCTACCCTCTCAGTACTCTGGTCAGGGAGCTACCCTCTCAGTACTCCGTCAGGGAGCTACCCTCTCAGTACTCCGTCAGGGAGCTACCCTCTCAGTACTCCGTCAGGGAGCTACCCTCTCAGTACTCTGGTCAGGGAGCTACCCTCTCAGTACTCTGTCAGGGAGCTACACTCTCACTACTCCTTCAGGGAGCTACCGTCTCACTACTCCGTCAGGGAGCCACCCTCTCTTTACTCCGTCAGGGAGCTACCCTCTCACTACTCTGTCAGGGAGCTACCCTCTCAGTACTCCGTCAAGGAGCTACCCTCTCAGTACTCCGTCAGGGAGCTACCCTCTCAGTACTCCGTCAGGGAGCTACCCTCTCAGTACTCTGTCAGGGAGCTACCCTCTCAGTACTCTGGTCAGGGAGCTACCCTCTCAGTACTCCGTCAGGGAGATTCCCTCTCAGTACTCTGACAGGGAGCTACCCTCTCAGTACTCCATCAGGGAGCTACCCTCTCAGTACTCTGTCAGGGAGCTACCCTCTCAGTACTCTGGTCAGGGAGCTACCCTCTCAGTACTCCGTCAGGGAGCTACCCTCTCAGTACTCTGGTCAGGGAGCTAACCTCTCAGTACTCCGTCAGGGAGCTACCCTCTCAGTACTCCATCAGGGAGCTACCCTCTCAGTACTCCGTCAGGGAGCTACACTCTCACTACTCCTTCAGGGAGCTACCGTCTCACTACTCCGTCAGGGAGCCACCCTCTCTTTACTCCGTCAGGGAGCTACCCTCTCACTACTCTGTCAGGGAGCTACCCTCTCAGTACTCCGTCAAGGAGCTACCCTCTCAGTACTCCGTCAGGGAGCTACCCTCTCAGTACTCTGTCAGGGAGCTAACCTCTCACTACTCTGTCAGGGAGCTACCCTCTCAGTACTCTGGTCAGGGAGCTACCCATTCAGTACTCCATCAGGGAGCTACCCTCTCAGTACTCCGTCAGAGAGCTTACCCTCTCAGTACTCTGTCAGGGAGCTACCCTCTCAGTACTCCATCAGGGAGCTACCCTCTCAGTACTCTGTCAGGGAGCTACCCTCTCAGTACTCCGTCAGGGAGCTACCCTCTCAGTACTCCGTCAGGGAGTTACCCTCTCAGTACTCCATCAGGGAGCTACCCTCTCAGTACTCTGTCAGGGAGCTACCCTCTCAGTACTCTGGTCAGGGAGCTACCCTCTCACTACTCCGTCAGGGAGCTAACCTCTCAGTACTCCGTCAGGGAGCTACCCTCTCAGTACTCCGTCAGGGAGCTACCCTCTCACTACTCATTCAGGGAGCTACCCTCTCAGTACTCTATCAGGGAGCTACCCTCTCACTACTCCGTCAGGGAGCCACCCTCTCAGTACTCCGTCAAGGAGCTACCCTCTCAGTACTCCGTCAGGGAGCTACCCTCTCACCACTCCGTCAGGGAGCTACCCTCTCAGCACTCCATCAGGGAGCTACCCTCTCACTACTCCGTCAGGGAGCTACCCTCTCACTACTCTGTCAGGGAGCTACCCTCTCAGTACTCTGTCAGGGAGCTACCCTCTCAGTACTCCATCAGGGAGCTTCCCTCTCAGTACTCTGTCAGGGAGCTACCCTCTCAGTACTCCGTCAGGGAGCTACCCTCTCAGTACTCCGTCAGGGAGCTTCCCTCTCAGTACTCTGTAAGGGAGCTACCCTCTCAGTACTCCGTCAGGGAGCTAACCTCTCAGTACTCTGTCAGGGAGCTAACCTCTCAGTACTCTGTCAGAGAGCTACCCTCTCACTACTCCGTCAGGGAGCTACCCTCTCAGTACTCCGTCAGGGAGCTAACCTCTCAGTACTCCGTCAGGGAGCTACCCTCTCAGTACTCTGTCAGGGAGCTACCCTCTCAGGACTCCATCAGGGAGCTACCCTCTCAGTACTCTGTCAGGGACCTACCATCTCAGTACTCCGTCAGGGAGCTACCCTCGCAGTACTCTGTCAGGGAACTACCCTCTCAGTACTCCATCAGGGAGCTACCCTCTCAGTACTCTGTCATGGAGCTACCCTCTCAGTACTCCATCATGGAGCTACCCTCTCAGTACTCTGTCAGGGAGCTACCCTCTCAGTACTCCATCAGGGAGCTACCCTCTCAGTACTCCATCAGGGAGCTACCCTCTCACTACTCCGTCAGGGAGCTACCCTCTCAGTACTCCGTCAGGGAGCTTCCTTCTCAGTACTCTGTCAGGGAGCTACCCTCTCACTACTACGTCAGGGAGCTACCCTCTCAGTACTCCGTCAGGGAGCTACCCTCTCAGTACTCTGGTCAGGGAGCTACCCTCTCAGTACTCCATCAGGGAGCTACCCTCTCACTACTCCGTCAGGGAGCTACCCTCTCAGTACTCCGTCAGGGAGCTACCCTCTCAGTACTCCGTCAGGGAGCTACCCTCTCAGTACTCCGTCAGGGAGCTACCCTCTCAGTACTCCGTCTGGGAGCTACCCTCTCACTACTCCTTCAGGGAGCTACCGTCTCACTACTCCGTCAGGGAGCCACCCTCTCACTACTCTGTCAGGGAGCTACCCTCTCAGTACTCCGTCAAGGAGCTACCCTCTCAGTACTCCGTCAGGGAGCTACCCTCTCAGTACTCTGTCAGGGAGCTAGCCTCTCACTACTCTGTCAGGGAGCTACCCTCTCAGTACTTCATCAGAGAGCTTACCCTCTCAGTACTCTGTCAGGGAGCTACCCTCTCAGTACTCCATCAGGGAGCTACCCTCTCAGTACTCTGTCAGGGAGCTACCCTCTCAGTACTCTGTCAGGGAGCTACCCTCTCAGTACTCTGTCAGGGAGCTAACCTTTCACTACTCCGTCAGGGAGCTACCCTCTCAGTACTCCGTCAGGGAGATTCCCTCTCAGTACTCTGACAGGGAGCTACCCTCTCAGTACTCCATCAGGGAGCTACCCTCTCAGTACTCTGTCAGGGAGCTACCCTCTCAGGACTCCATCAGGGAGGTACCCTCTCAGTACTCTGTCAGGGACCTACCATCTCAGTACTCCGTCAGGGAGCTACCCTCGCAGTACTCTGTCAGGGAACTACCCTCTCAGTACTCCATCAGGGAGCTACCCTCTCAGTACACTGTCATGGAGCTACCCTCTCAGTACTCCATCATGGAGCTACCCTCTCAGTACTCTGTCAGGGAGCTACCCTCTCAGTACTCCATCAGGGAGCTACCCTCTCAGTACTCCGTCAGGGAGCTACCCTCTCACTACTCATTCAGGGAGCTACCCTCTCAGTACTCTATCAGGGAGCTACCCTCTCACTACTCCGTCAGGGAGCCACCCTCTCAGTACTCCGTCAAGGAGCTACCCTCTCAGTACTCCGTCAGGGAGCTACCCTCTCACCACTCCGTCAGGGAGCTACCCTCTCAGCACTCCATCAGGGAGCTACCCTCTCACTACTCCGTCAGGGAGCTACCCTCTCACTACTCTGTCAGGGAGCTACCCTCTCAGTACTCTGTCAGGGAGCTACCCTCTCAGTACTCCATCAGGGAGCTTCCCTCTCAGTACTCTGTCAGGGAGCTACCCTCTCAGTACTCCGTCAGGGAGCTACCCTCTCAGTACTCCGTCAGGGAGCTTCCCTCTCAGTACTCTGTAAGGGAGCTACCCTCTCAGTACTCCGTCAGGGAGCTAACCTCTCAGTACTCTGTCAGGGAGCTAACCTCTCAGTACTCTGTCAGAGAGCTACCCTCTCACTACTCCGTCAGGGAGCTACCCTCTCAGTACTCCGTCAGGGAGCTAACCTCTCAGTACTCCGTCAGGGAGCTACCCTCTCAGTACTCTGTCAGGGAGCTACCCTCTCAGGACTCCATCAGGGAGCTACCCTCTCAGTACTCTGTCAGGGACCTACCATCTCAGTACTCCGTCAGGGAGCTACCCTCGCAGTACTCTGTCAGGGAACTACCCTCTCAGTACTCCATCAGGGAGCTACCCTCTCAGTACTCTGTCATGGAGCTACCCTCTCAGTACTCCATCATGGAGCTACCCTCTCAGTACTCTGTCAGGGAGCTACCCTCTCAGTACTCCATCAGGGAGCTACCCTCTCAGTACTCCATCAGGGAGCTACCCTCTCACTACTCCGTCAGGGAGCTACCCTCTCAGTACTCCGTCAGGGAGCTTCCTTCTCAGTACTCTGTCAGGGAGCTACCCTCTCACTACTACGTCAGGGAGCTACCCTCTCAGTACTCCGTCAGGGAGCTACCCTCTCAGTACTCTGGTCAGGGAGCTACCCTCTCAGTACTCCATCAGGGAGCTACCCTCTCACTACTCCGTCAGGGAGCTACCCTCTCAGTACTCCGTCAGGGAGCTACCCTCTCAGTACTCCGTCAGGGAGCTACCCTCTCAGTACTCCGTCAGGGAGCTACCCTCTCAGTACTCCGTCTGGGAGCTACCCTCTCACTACTCCTTCAGGGAGCTACCGTCTCACTACTCCGTCAGGGAGCCACCCTCTCACTACTCTGTCAGGGAGCTACCCTCTCAGTACTCCGTCAAGGAGCTACCCTCTCAGTACTCCGTCAGGGAGCTACCCTCTCAGTACTCTGTCAGGGAGCTAGCCTCTCACTACTCTGTCAGGGAGCTACCCTCTCAGTACTTCATCAGAGAGCTTACCCTCTCAGTACTCTGTCAGGGAGCTACCCTCTCAGTACTCCATCAGGGAGCTACCCTCTCAGTACTCTGTCAGGGAGCTACCCTCTCAGTACTCTGTCAGGGAGCTACCCTCTCAGTACTCTGTCAGGGAGCTAACCTTTCACTACTCCGTCAGGGAGCTACCCTCTCAGTACTCCGTCAGGGAGATTCCCTCTCAGTACTCTGACAGGGAGCTACCCTCTCAGTACTCCATCAGGGAGCTACCCTCTCAGTACTCTGTCAGGGAGCTACCCTCTCAGGACTCCATCAGGGAGGTACCCTCTCAGTACTCTGTCAGGGACCTACCATCTCAGTACTCCGTCAGGGAGCTACCCTCGCAGTACTCTGTCAGGGAACTACCCTCTCAGTACTCCATCAGGGAGCTACCCTCTCAGTACACTGTCATGGAGCTACCCTCTCAGTACTCCATCATGGAGCTACCCTCTCAGTACTCTGTCAGGGAGCTACCCTCTCAGTACTCCATCAGGGAGCTACCCTCTCAGTACTCCGTCAGGGAGCTTCCTTCTCAGTACTCTGTCAGGGAGCTACCCTCTCACTACTCCGTCAGGGAGCTACCCTCTCAGTACTCCGTCAGGGAGCTACCCTCTCAGTACTCTGGTCAGGGAGCTACCCTCTCAGTACTCTGTCAGGGAGCTACCCTCTCAGTACTCTGTCAGGGAGCTAACCTTTCACTACTCCGTCAGGGAGCTACCCTCTCACTACTCCGTCAGGGAGCTACCCTCTCAGTACTCTGTCAGGGAGCTACCCTCTCAGTACTCTGGTCAGGGAGCTACCCTCTCACTACTCCGTCAGGGAGCTACCCTCTCAGTACTCCGTCAGGGAGATTCCCTCTCAGTACTCTGACAGGGAGCTACCCTCTCAGTACTCCATCAGGGAGCTACCCTCTCAGTACTCTGTCAGGGAGCTACCCTCTCAGGACTCCATCAGGGAGGTACCCTCTCAGTACTCTGTCAGGGACCTACCATCTCAGTACTCCGTCAGGGAGCTACCCTCGCAGTACTCTGTCAGGGAACTACCCTCTCAGTACTCCATCAGGGAGCTACCCTCTCAGTACTCTGTCATGGAGCTACCCTCTCAGTACTCCATCATGGAGCTACCCTCTCAGTACTCTGTCAGGGAGCTACCCTCTCAGTACTCCATCAGGGAGCTACCCTCTCAGTACTCCGTCAGGGAGCTTCCTTCTCAGTACTCTGTCAGGGAGCTACCCTCTCACTACTCCGTCAGGGAGCTACCCTCTCAGTACTCCGTCAGGGAGCTACCCTCTCAGTACTCTGGTCATGGAGCTACCCTCTCAGTACTCTGGTCAGGGAGCTACCCTCTCACTACTCCGTCAGGGAGCTACCCTCTCAGTACTCCGTCAGGGAGCTACCCTCTCAGTACTCCGTCAGGGAGCTACCCTCTCAGTACTCCGTCAAGGAGCTACCCTCTCAGTACTCCGTCAGGGAGCTACCCTCTCACTACTCCTTCAGGGAGCTACCGTCTCACTACTCCGTCAGGGAGCTACCCTCTCAGTACTTTGGTCAAACTGGCAGAGTCACGAAAAGCACACGTGTGACAAGGTCTCTACAGAACAGGTTGATGGAACCTGATGGACACTTTTGGAGAGGGTATGTTGTGCTCAAGAGAAGTTGTCACACAGAGGTGTCCCTGGCGGTGACACGTTCAAATCGTTTCCCCTCAACCAGCTACTCCATTTCTCAGGCTGGACAGCTATGCCAATCACTTCTCACACCGTTATCATAGCATAACAGACACCCACAGTACTGTCAGGGATATCTCTCTCTTCTCTCTCTCTCTCTCTCTCTCTTTCTCTCTCTCTCTCTCTCTCTCTCTCTCTCTCTCTCGGAGTGCATGCTGGGAGTGAGTCGTCAAGCAGGAGTGATTGTGAGAACGAATGGAATTTCTTTTCACTCTATTGGGTTTTGGTATGTACATATATATATATTGATTAGTTTAGTTGTTTTACGGATATATTGTTTAACTATCACTAAGCACGTATAGGGGTGGTGGGATCTTTGAGGTTGGTTTTTCGCGAGGGCACAACCAGCGGGTGGGGCTGGTTGCAATGGCCACTCGCGGAAATGTAGAGTTTGAAAAACTTAGTCGGAGGCATGGAGTAAAAATTCCTGCTGCGGCTGGGTGTTCAGTGGAAGAATGTAGCTTGGCTGTGGGTGCTATCATTGGGTATGATAGCATTAAATCAGCCTCAAGGATGAATAGCGCTGTAGTGATATTCTTAGATTCAATTGAAAAGGTGAATAAGATAGTTGAGAGGGGTGTTGTGTTGCGGGAGACACAGACACCGGTATTTCCGCTTATGAATCCTGCGAAGAAAGTTATGCTTTCTAACGTGCCACCATTTGTTAGAGATGAAGTGTTAGAGCGAGAGTTATCTCGCCATGGTCAAATCGTATCTACAATAAAGAAGGTTCTTTTTGGATGCAAATATCCGTTGTTGAAACATGTCGTGTCTCATAGGAGACAAGTGCATATGATTTTAAAAAAGGAAGGAGATGAACTGAATTTAGCGTTTAGTTTTAAGATTGATGGATTTGATTATGTCTTTTATGCATCTACTGAATCAATGAAATGTTTTGGATGTGGAAGAGAGGGGCATTTGGTGCGTAATTGTCCCGAGAATGAACGCGCTGAGCCTGGTAGTAGCTTTAGTGCGGGTGCAACTAACGTACCACAGCGAAGGGATGAAAATACTACAGGTGTAGGGGAAGAGAGAAGGTGGGCAGATGTGGTTGGAAAAGTAGGAGAGGAAGGCATTGTGGATACGGGGGCAATTGTGGTAGATCAGAACAAAGAGGGAGGGGAAACACTAGGTGAGATTGCGACTGCCGTCGCTGAGGTGGTGCTGGAAAATGAAATTGGAGGTCAAGAGGAGATTGAAATAACGGAAAAAGAAGCGGATGTTTTCAAAATACCGAGGAGTAAAAGGAAGAATTTAAGGGGTGGTGAAGGGTCTAATTCTAAGAGAAAGGTAGAGATGGATAAATCAGGTGAAGATGAACAGGTTGTAGAGATGGGGTTTTCTTCTGGGGAGGATAGCGAGAGTGAGTCATCTGACGCGTCACAACAATATAGTGAGATAGATGGGGTGGAAGGGAGGTATGGGATCGAGAAGATACGTCAATTTCTGAAGTTGACAAAAGGGAAGAAATATATGCAGGATTACAATGTAACTGATTTTTTCCCTGAACGTGAATTGTTTATTGAATCAGCAAAGTTTCTGATGTCAAAAATTACAGGGGGAGGTTTGAAAAGCCCTGAAATTGCTAGACTCAAGAAAGTGGTCACGAGAGTAATAAGTGATGCAAATTCTAAAGAAAATGAAAGAGTTCAGTTGCAGTTTTAACTCTGTAAAGAGATGTGGTGGCTGTATCTTCCTCTGTATTTTTTTCTTATCCATGAGCAGTTTTAAGATCTCTTCTTTAAACGTAAATGGGGCAAGAGATGTTAAAAAAAGAGCCATGGTGTATGAGTTAATGAGGGGAAAGGGAAGTGACATAATTTTTCTACAAGAAACGCATAGTAATTTGGAAAATGAAGTTATGTGGCAACAGGAGTGGGGGGGGACAGTGGTGTGTAGTCATAAAAACTCAAAAAGTGGGGGTGTGGTTATCTTGTTCTCAAAAGGGTTTTTGCCTTTGTCATATGAGGTTGAAGAGGTAGTTGAGGGGAGGTTATTAAAAGTTAGAGCAAGGTATGAAAACATCAATATGTGTCTGATAAATGTATATGCCCCAGTGGTGACAGTTGAGAGGGTATGTTTTTTAGAGACATTATCAAATACCATTGAGAAATGTAACAAAGAAGATTATTTGTTTATTGCTGGGGATTTTAACTGCACAGTTAGCGATTTAGATAGAAATCACCAAGAACCTCATATAGCCTCAAGGACGTTTTTAAAACGCCTTATTGTAACAAATGAACTGTGTGATATTTGGCGGAGTCAACATGAAGGAACAAGGCAGTACACCTGGGCGCATGTGAGAGAGAACATCATCTCTATGGCCAGGTTAGATAGGTTTTATGTTTTTGAGCATCAATCTCAGGTCTGTAAATCAAGTGTGATAACTCCAGTGGGATTTTCTGATCATTGTTTAATAACAGAGGTGGTGTTCATTAACGATGTAAAACCTAAAAGCGCATACTGGCATTTTAATATAACTTTATTGAGTGATGCTCACTTCAGGAAATGTTTCAGTATTTTTTGGGAGAGGTGGAGGGCTCAAAAGGCCAGTTTTGTATCCCTTCAACAATGGTGGGATATAGGGAAAATACAGATTCAACAATTTTGTAATCAATACACGAGGAATGTCACCAAGGATATCACCAGATCAATGAAAGCCCTAGAGATTGAAATAGTGGAACTCATGACGTTGGTTGAGACCACAGGAGATCGAGGCCATACTCAGGCCCTCAAGAGGAGAAAAGCTGCATTGGCAGATCTGCTGGGTATCAGAGCACAGGGGGCACTGGTGAGAAGTAAATTTCAGGGCATATCTGAAATGGATGCCTCATCCAAATTTTTCTTTGGTTTAGAGAAAAAGAATGGACAAAGAAAAATTATTCATTGTCTCAAATCAGCTGTTGGACAAGAGCTCACTAGCCCTAGTGAAATCAGAAAGAGGGCAGTAGAGTTCTATGCTGAGCTCTACAAGTGTGAGTACAAAGAGGACAAAACAGTGACACAGCAGTTCTTTGATGGGCTCCCAAAGGTGCCTGCAGAAGCTCAGGTTGAGCTTGAGCAACCATTGTCTTTGCAGGATTTATACACTGCATTAAATGGCATGGAAAATGGAAGGGCACCAGGCATTGATGGGCTTCCCGTTGACTTTTTTAAGTCTTTTTGGGCTATGTTGGGAGAGGATTGGTTAGAAGTAGCTAATGATAGTTTAACCGGAGGGTTACTACCAATAAGCTGCAGAAGGGCTGTCCTCACCCTACTGCCCAAAAAGGGTGACCCGAGGGAGGTGAAGAACTGGAGGCCGGTGGCTTTATTGTGTACTGATTATAAGATATTGTCAAAGGCTTTGTCCAACAGGCTGAGGGAGGTGATGGGGCAAATCATACATACGGATCAGTCCTACTGTGTTCCTGGCAGGCAGATAGGGGATAACATTTCTCTGATTCGTGATTTTTTGGACGTCTCTAGGGCTATTGGGTTGGATGCTGGTCTAATTTCAATTGATCAGGAAAAGGCATTTGACCGAGTTGAACATCAATATTTATGGCACACGTTTGAGGCGTTTGGGTTCAGCTCTGGTTTTATTGCCATGATAAAGGTGATATATGGTGACATTGAAAGTGTATTGAAAGTTAACGGTGGTTTGAGTGCTCCTTTTAAAGTGTGTAGAGGTATTAGGCAGGGATGTTCTATGTCTGGGATGTTATATGCTATTGCTATAGAGCCACTACTAAATAGCATTAGAAGTCGCATTGCAGGGGTGTGCCTTTCAGAGGATATTCCTCCTATTCGTCTTTCAGCCTATGCTGATGATGTAGTTGTGTTAGTGAAAAATCAAGCGGAGGTGGATAGCTTGAGTCTAATGGTTGATCGTTTTAGGGGAATATCCTCTGCAAAGGTAAATTGGGAAAAGAGTTGTGCTTTACAGATTGGAGAATGGTCTGGAGGGATCATGGCTTTGCCAGGGGGGCTGGAATGGTGTAAGGGAGGTTTTAAGTATCTTGGAGTGTATCTAGGAGATGAGGGGACTATGGAAAAAAATTGGAGAGGGGTGGTTGAAATGGTGGAAGGGAGGATGAGGAGATGGCGTTGGTTACTATCTCGTATGTCATATAGAGGGCGCACTATTATAGTTAACAATGTGATTGCCTCTGCACTGTGGCATCGGTTGTCAGTTTTAGAACCACCATCTGGCCTTCTGGCTAAGATACAGGCAATTATTGTGGATTTCTTTTGGGATAAATATCACTGGGTTCCACAAAGTGTTTTGTATTTGTCAAAAGAGGAGGGGGGACAAGGTCTTGTACATCTTGCTAGTAGGGCTGCTGCTTTCCGGTTTCAGTTCATTCAAAGGCTGCTTTATGGACCGGAAAATGTGGTGTGGAGAGGGGTGGCAGGTCTTATATTACAGAGGGTTGGAGGATTAGGTTTAAAGAAGGCTTTATTTCTGGTTGATAGTAGCCAGATTTCTAGGGAGGGAGTACCTCCGTTTTATAGAGGCCTTCTCAGAGTGTGGAGCATAATGAAGGTGTCCAGAAGAACTTCAGCGGAGTCAGTGCATTGGCTGTTGGAGGAACCTCTGGTGTATGGGGCGAGACTGGACTGTACAACTGCAGCTGTTCCACATTTCTCCAAGATTCTGGTGAAGGGGAAAATCATCACCTTAAGACAGTTAATGGCCATGGCTGGGCCCGCCTTAATGGATGGAAGAAGGGTGGCAGAACATTTGGGGATGAGGTCGGAAAGGATTGTCGGACAAATGCTGGGGAGCTGTAGGAAGGCTCTGTCAGCGGAAGAATGGGATATGCTTAGTAGCCACAAGAAGAAGGTGCAAGATGAAGACGTCTCATTTCCAAAACTAGGGATTACACCAAATATCCCAGAGTCAGAAAGAAAGGCGTTATTGCTGGATTTGAGAGGGTTGGAGGAGGTGGGTTTGGATGAGGTGAATGGGAAGGAATTGTATAGGGGGTGTGTCAAGGTGTTGAATAAAGATAAATTGAAAAATAGAAAAGATACTCCATGGAGGGTAAAATTGGGCATTGATGACAAGGTAAAGCCAGCATGGAGAGCACTGTACAAACCACCGTTACAAAAGGGTACTGGTGATATGCAATGGAGGGTTTTACATGGCATCATTGCAGTTAATGCTTTTGTATCTGTTATTAACTCAGATGTTAGAGATGGATGTCCTTTTTGTAATATAAGAGAAACCATTTTTCACTGTTTTATGGAGTGTGAGAGGATAAAACCGCTATTGGAAATGTTGGAATCTTTGTTTAAAGCTGTAGGGGAGTTTTTCAATAACACTGTTTTTATTTTGGGGTTTCAATATAGTAAACAACAGAAAAGAAAATGTCAAATGTTAAATTTTATTTTGGGACAAGCTAAGATGTCAATTTTTCTGAGTAGGAAACATAAGATAGAAACGGGATATGGGCAGGATGTAAGATGTGTTTTTAAAGGTTTAGTGAAAGCAAGAATAAAAGTAGATTTTGAGTTCTTTTCAGCTGTAAAAGATCTCCTATTATTTGAGGAGAAGTGGGCCTACGAAGGAGCGCTTTGTTTTGTAGAGGAGGGGAAATTATTTTTTGCTGCTGAAATAAGTTGAATGTATATGTTATGTATTTATTTTTGTTTAGGAATAACATTTGTTGTTTCATTTCTGAAAAGGCAGTGTGTCATTATTTATGTTAACACTTGAGTAAAAAATAAAGGTTTTATAAAAACTCAACTCAACTCTCTCTCTCTCTCCTCTCTGTCTCTCTCTCCTCTCTCTCTCTCTCTCTCTCTCTCTTTCTCTCTCTCTCTCTCTCTCTCTCTCTCTCTCTCTCTCTCTCTCTCTCGCTCTCTCTCTCTCTCTGCACCTGTCGTCGGCTCTTCAAAGTAACATGACACAGGACTCTCTGTAACATGGTGGGCAGCCTTGGGTGACGCTCTCTGGCACACATGACACCTGAAGAAGCATAGAGATACAAGCAGAGTCACATCTAGGCCACATTTGATCCAAACTCGCAACCTGATGCGACCTTCTGCCATCACGTGCCTTTAGATTCTGGTTCGTAGGACTTCAGAACAACACCAGAATCTGGGAGGAACACAACATTTGTGGGTTACTGCTGAATCCTGTTCCACTGTATCCAGTCGCTGCCCTTCTCCCCCTCCTCTCCTCTCTCTAGTCACAGAGACAACAGCTGGCCATGGCCAGGGATGAAGAGGCTACTTTGAGGGTGCCAGACAGTCTGACTGCCTGCAGTCAAAGAGACCCAGAGGTCCTGCTGGCTCTCCCTCTCTCTCTCTCTACAAACACACACATGAACACATGCACATAAACACACACTCACACTCACACAAACGCACACACACACACACACACACACACACACACACACACACACACACACACACACACACACACACACACACACACACACACACACACACAACCACACACACACACACACACAAACGCACACACACACACACACACACACACACACACACACACACACACACACACACACACACACACACACACACACACACACACACACACACACACACACACACACACATGCATGCATGCTTACAAACGTATACAAGTGCTCATGCGAACATGAATACAAGCACACACACCTTGGTACCATTCAGAAATGTGTGTGTATGTGTGTGTGTGTGTGCTGTTTCTCTGACTCGACCACCATCATACTGTAGACCACCATCATACTGTAGACCACCATAATACTGTAGACCACCCTATCCTATCATACTGTAGACCACCCTATCCTATCATACTGTAGACCACCCTATCCTATCATACTGTAGACCACCCTCATACTGAAACCACCCTATCCTATCATACTGTAGACCACCCTATCCTATCATACTGTAGACCACCATCATACTGAAGACCCCCCTATCCTATCATACTGTAGACCACCCTATTCTATCATACTGTAGACCACCCTCATACTGTAGACCACCCTATCCTATCATACTGTAGACCACCCTCATACTGTAGACCACCCTATCCTATCATACCGTAGACCACCCTATCCCATCATACTGTAGACCACCCTATCCTATCATACTGTAGACCACCCTCATACCATAGACCACCCTATCCCATCATACTGTAGACCACCCTATCCTATCATACTGTAGACCACCCTCATACCGTAGACCACCCTATCCTATCATACTGTAGACTATCCTATCCCATCATACTGTAGACCACCCTATCCTATCATACTGTAGACAACCTTATCCTATCATAATGTAGACCACCCTATCCTATCATACTGTAGACCACCCTATCCTATCATACTGTAGACCACCCTATCCCATCATACTGTAGACCACCCTCATACCGTAGACCACCCTATCCTATCATACTGTAGACTATCCTATCCCATCATACTGTAGACCACCCTATCCTATCATACTGTAGACCACCCTATCCTATCATACTGTAGACCACCCTATCCTATCATACTGTAGACCACCCTATCCTATCATACTGTAGACCACCCTATCCTATCATACTGTAGACCACCCTCATACCGTAGACCACCCTATCCCATCATACTGTAGACCACCCTATTCCATCATACTGTAGACCACCCTATCCCATCATACTGTAGACCACCCTATCCTATCATACTGTAGACCACCATCATACTGTAGACCACCCTATCCTATCATACTGTAGACCACCCTATCCTATCATACTGTAGACCACCCTATCCTATCATAATGTAGACCACCATCATACTGTAGACCACCCTATCCTATCATACTGTAGACCACCCTATCCTATCATACTGTAGACCACCCTATCCTATCATACTGTAGACCACCCTCATACCGTAGACCACCCTATCCCATCAAACTGTTGACCACCCTATCCTATCATACTGTAGACCACCCTATCCCATCAAACTGTTGACCACCCTATCCTATCATACTGTAGATCACCCTATCCTATCATACTGTAGACCACCCTATCCTATTATACTGTAGACCACCCTCTCCTATCATACTGTAGACCACCCTATCCTATCATACTTGTAGACCACCCTCATACTGTAGACCACCCTATCCCATCATACTGTAGACCACCCTATCCCATCATACTGTAGACAACCATCATACTGTAGACCACCCTATCCTATCATACTGTAGACCACCCTCATACAGTAGACCACCCTATCCCATCATACTGTAGACCACCCTATCCTATCATACTGTAGACAACCATCATACTGTAGACCACCCTATCCTATCATACTGTAGACCACCTTATCCTATCATACTGTAGACCTCCCTCATACTGTAGACCACCCTATCCCATCATACTGTAGACCACCTTATCCTATCATACTGTAGACCACCCTTATACCGTAGACCACCCTATCCTATCATACTGTAGACCACCCTACCCCATCATACTGTAGACCACCCTATCCCATCATACTGTAGACCACCCTATCCTATCATACTGTAGACCACCATCATACTGTATACCACCCTATCCCATCATACTGTAGACCACCCCATCCCATCATACTGTAGACCACCCTATCATATCATACTGTAGACCACCATCATACAGTAGACCACCCTATCCCATCATACTGTAGACCACCCTATCCTATCATACTGTAGACAACCATCATACTGTAGACCACCCTATCCTATCATACTGTAGACCACCTTATCCTATCATACTGTAGACCACCCTCATACTGTAGACCACCCTATCCCATCATACTGTAGACCACCTTATCCTATCATACTGTAGACCACCCTCATACCGTAGACCACCCTATCCCATCATATTGTAGACCACCCTATTCCATCATACTGTAGACCACCCTATCCCATCATACTGTATACCACCCTATCCTATCATACTGTAGACCACCCTATCCCATCATACTGTAGACCACGCTATCCCATCATACTGTAGACCACCCCATCCCATCATACTGTAGACCACCATCATACTGTAGACCACCCTATCCTATCATACTGTAGACCACCCTATCCTATCATACTGTCGACCACCATCATACCGTAGACCACCCTATCCCATCATACTGTAGACCACCCTCATACCGCAGACCACCCTATCCCATCATACTGTAGACCACCCTATCCTATCATACTGTCGACCACCATCATATTGTAGACCACCTTATCCCATCATACTGTAGACCACCCTATCCCATCATACTGTAGACCACCCTATCCCATCAGACTGTAGACCACCATCATAATGTAGACCACCATCATAATGTAGACGACTCTATCAGATGATTTCAGGGTTGTGTTTAGTATTTGGTTGTTGCTATTCATGTCTGAATTACATTTACAGCTGTGCTGTGCTGCATTCCAGGCTTCATTTAGTAGGTTATCTGTTTTCAATTTAAGTTGACATTTTACTCCTGTGCGATGTCTTACTTGGAAGAGCTTGAAATAAAGTTAGTTAGAAAAAAATTCATTTAGTAGTAATAAATTATATATTTTAGAGGTGGCTAAAAACTTGTGGTCTATTTTGAAGTTTGAAGTGGAGTATAGAGTTTCTTCTACACCTTCTGGAACCATGCTATACAGCAGGGGGTTCAGTCATATCAAAGAGTTATCATAAACATAATTAAAAGCTGATTAGACATAGATATTGAAGAAGTAGAAGAGTAAGAAGAAGAAGTAGACAATGAAGAAGAAGAAAAAGTAGACCGCGAAGAAGAAGAAGAATTAGACAACAAAGAAGAAGAAGTAGACCACGAAGAAGAAGAAGAATTAGACAACGAAGAAGAAGAAGTAGACCACGAAGAAGAAGAAGAATTAGACAACGAAGAAGAAGAAGTAGACCACGAAGAAGAAGAAGAATTAGACAACGAAGAAGAAGAAGTAGACCACGAAGAAGAAGAAGAATTAGACAACGAAGAAGAAGAAGATGAAGAGTTAGAAGAAGAAGTTGACAATGAAGAAGAGGAAGAAGAAGAAGTAGACAATGAAGAAGAAGAAGAAGAAGTAGACAACAAAGAAGAAGAAGAAGAAGTAGACAACGAAGAAGAAGAAGAAAAAGTAGACCACGAAGAAGAAGAAGAATTAGACAACGAAGAAGAAGAAGAATTAGACAACGAAGAAGAAGAAGTAGACCACGAAGAAGAAGAAGAATTAGACAACGAAGAAGAAGAAGATGAAGAGTTAGAAGAAGAAGTGGACAATGAAGAAGAGGAAGAAGAAGAAGTAGACCACGAAGAAGAAGAAGAATTAGACAACGAAGAAGAAGAAGATGAAGAGTTAGAAGAAGAAGTTGACAATGAAGAAGAGGAAGAAGAAGAAGTAGACAATGAAGAAGAAGAAGAAGATGAAGATTAAGATGAAGAAGATGATGTCATCGTGAGCACCCTTTTTTATGGATACGTGAAATTTCCCAACATTTAAAACCCTGACCAGAGAGACTGTCGAAGAATACAGCAGAGAGCTGCTGTTTAAATGACTGGGTTCATTCATTATTCAGCACAGTCAACACTGTTTTTATTCAACACTTTTACAAAACATAAAACGCTCTTCTTCTCTACTTCCACTGGCGCTGTAGCTAAACGCTCTTCTTCTCTACTTCCACTGGCGCTGTAGCTAAACGCTCTTCTTCTCTACTTCCACTGGCGCTGTAGCTAAACGCTCTTCTTCTCTACTTCCACTGGCGCTGCAGCTAAACGCTCTTCTTCTCTACTTCCACTGGCGCTGCAGCTAAACGCTCTTCTTCTCTACTTCCACTGGCGCTGTAGCTAAACGCTCTTCTTCTCTACTTCCACTGGCGCTGTAGCTAAACGCTCTTCTTCTCTACTTCCACTGGCGCTGCAGCTAAACGCTCTTCTTCTCTACTTCCACTGGCGCTGCAGCTAAACGCTCTTCTTCTCTACTTCCACTGGCGCTGTAGCTAAATGCTCTTCTTCTCTACTTCCACTGGCGCTGCAGCTAAATGCTCTTCTTCTCTACTTCCACTGGCGCTGCAGCTAAACGCTCTTCTTCTCTACTTCCACTGGCGCTGCAGCTAAACGCTCTTCTTCTCTACTTCCACTGGCGCTGTAGCTAAACGCTCTTCTTCTCTACTTCCACTGGCGCTGCAGCTGCAATAAATGAGTAGTTCTGTTTTGTTATTAGCAGCTCGTCGTGTCTATTTCAATTTCAAGGAGTATTTCACTTTCTCTGGTCATAGAAACAACATGAATTTGTGCACGAGGCAGATGAGGTGTGACTGGAGTTTATCCATCAGGTGGAAGACTGTCCTCTCTCTATGGTTAGTGTCACCAGAGGGAGTAAAATATCCAACCCTGTGTAACACCTATAGTGGTCTGGGTACACACTGTAGTAAAATATCCAACCCTGTGTAACACCTATAGTGGTCTGGGTACACACTGTAGTAAAATATCCAACCCTGTGTAACACCTATAGTGGTCTGGTTACACACGGTAGTAAAATATCCAACCCTGTGTAACACCTATAGTGGTCTGGGTACACACTGTAGTAAAATATCCAACCCTGTGTAACACCCAAAGCCCCATGGGTACACGGCAAACTGTGGTGTATGCTGTTTATGACCCAGCTCTGTACACCCACCCATAGAATTCTGGGTAAATGCTGTTTACGACCCAGCCCTGTACACCCACCCATAGAATTCTGGGTAAATGCTGTTTATGACCAAGCCCTGAACACCCACCCATAGAATTCTGGGTAAATGCTGTTTACGACCCAGCCCTGTACACCCACCCATAGAATTCTGGGTAAATGCTGTTTACGACCCAGCCCTGTACACCCACCCATAGAATTCTGGGTAAATGCTGTTTACGACCCAGCCCTGAACACCCACCCATAGAATTCTGGGTAAATGCTGTTTACGACCCAGCCCTGAACACCCACCCATAGAATTCTGGGTAAATGCTGTTTACAACCCAGCCCTGTACACCCACCCCATATAATTCTGGGTAAATGCTGTTTACACCCACCCCATAGAATTCTGGGTAAATGCTGTTTACGACCCAGCCCTGTATACCCACCCATAGCTTTGTGAACCCTGTGCCAGGGTGTTAAAAATAGAAACAGGATCAGTTTTCACTGGAGGGCTTTAAGTTTGAGACAGGACACATACTGCAGTCTGAGGAGAAAGAACACAGAAAACACCTGACCTGTCTCCTTCCTCCCTGGTGGGAGCTCATTGGCTGAATCACTGTTATATCTCTACATTCCAGGTTAGAGGTACCTATCGTAGACTGGATGGTTCCAGGTTAGAGGTACCTATCGTAGACTGGATGGTTCCAGGTTAGAGGTACCTATTGTAGACTGGATGGTTCCAGGTTAGAGGTACCTATCGTAGACTGGATGGTTCCAGGTTAGAGGTATCTATCGTAGACTGGTTGGTTCCAGGTTAGAGGTACCTATCATAGACTGGTTGGTTCCAGGTTAGAGGTACCTATCGTAGACTGGATGGTTCCAGGTTAGAGGTACCTATCATAAAACTGGATGTGTGTGTGTGTGCTCTCCAAGTAGCCCTTACTCTGCCTCACCTGTTGAGGACCAATCCCATGACCTTTGACCTGGTGACCAACTTCCTGCCCCGGAGAGCAGAAGGTGTCATGGTTCCCCACTCCACCCCTGGCAACAGGTGTCCTGTAAAATGACTGGTCATGACCTTTGACCTGTTGACCAACAGGAAAGCAGACGGTGCAATCCTGTAATGCTTCTCCCCTCCACCCCTGGAACAGATGTCCTGTATAATGACTGGTCATGAGCTTTGCCATAATATCAGTCCTTAGCGACCCACAATCCACCCAAACCCCCAACTCCATACTCCCTCTACTCATTACCGCTAACATGTAGCACGAACATTACTGAGAATGTCTTAACATGTAGCACGTACATTACTGAGAATGTCTTAACATGTAGCACGAACATTACTGAGAATGTCTTAACATGTAGCACGTACATTACTGAGAATGTCTTAACATGTAACACGAACATTACTGAGAATGTCTTAACATGTAGCACGAACATTACTGAGAATGTCTTAACATGTAGCACGAACATTACTGTGAATGTCTTAACATGTAACACGAACATTACTGAGAATGTCTTAACATGTAGCACGAACATTACTGAGAATGTCTTAACATGTAGCACGTACATTACTGAGAATGTCTTAACATGTAGCATGTACATTACTGAGAATGTCTTAACATGTAGCACGTACATTACTGAGAATGTCTTAACATGTAGCATGTACATTACTGAGAATGTCTTAAAATGTAGCACGAACATTACTGAGAATGTCTTAACATGTAGCATGAACATTACTGAGAATGTCTTAACATGTAGCCCGAACATTACTGAGAATGTCTTAACATGTAGCATGTACATTACTGAGAATGTCTTAACATGTAGCACGTACATTACTGAGAATGTCTTAACATGTAGCACGTACATTACTGAGAATGTCTTAACATGTAGCATGAACATTACTGAGAATGTCTTAACATGTAGCACGTACATTACTGAGAATGTCTTAACATGTAGCACGAACATTACTGAGAATGTCTTAACATGTAGCACGTACATTACTGAGAATGTCGTAACATGTAGCATGTACATTACTGAGAATGTCTTAACATGTAGCATGAACATTACTGAGAATGTCTTAACATGTAGCACGAACATTACTGAGAATGTCTTAACATGTAGCACGTACATTACTGAGAATGTCTTAACATGTAGCAGGAACATTACAGAGAAAGTTCCTGCTTGGAATTGGAGAATCTACATCCTGTATTATTATACCTCCCTCAGTTCAACTACCTCAGTGGAAAATGTTAAACGATGACTGCTTGTGTCACAGTGATGACTGCTTGTGTCACAGTGATGACTGCTTGTGTCTCAGTGATGACTGCTAGTGTCACAGTGATGACTGCTTGTGTCACAGTGATGACTGCTTGTGTCACAGTGATGACTGCTAGTGTCACAGTGATGACTGCTTGTGTCACAGTGATGACTGCTTGTGTCTCAGTGATGACTGCTTGTGTCACAGTGATGACTGCTAGTGTCACTGTGATGACTGCTTGTGTCACAGTGATGACTGTTTGTGTCACAGCGATGACTGCTTGTGTCACAGCGATGACTGCTTGTGTCTCAGTGATGACTGCTTGTGTCACAGTGATGACTGCTTGTGTCACAGCGATGACTGCTTGTGTCTCAGTGATGACTGCTTGTGTCACAGTGATGACTGCTTGTGTCACAGCGATGACTGCTTGTGTCACAGCGATGACTGTTTGTGTCACAGCGATGACTGCTTGTGTCACAGTGATGACTGCTTGTGTCACAGTGATGACTGCTTGTGTCACAGCGATGACTGCTTGTGTCACAGCGATGACTGCTTGTGTCACAGCGATGACTGCTTGTGTCACAGCGATGACTGCTTGTGTCACAGCGATGACTGCTTGTGTCACAGTGATGACTGCTTGTGTCACAGTGATGACTGCTTGTGTCACAGCGATGACTGCTTGTGTCACAGTGATGACTGCTTGTGTCTCAGTGATGACTGCTTGTGTCACAGTGATGACTGCTTGTGTCTCAGTGATGACTGCTTGTGTCACAGCGATGACTGCTTGTGTCACAGCGATGACTGCTTGTGTCACAGCGATGACTGCTTGTGTCACAGTGATGACTGCTTGTGTCACAGTGATGAATGCTTGTGTCACAGTGATGACTGCTTGTGTCACAGTGATGACTGCTTGTGTCACAGTGATGACTGCTTGTGTCTCAGTGATGACTGCTTGTGTCACAGCGATGACTGCTTGTGTCACAGCGATGACTGCTTGTGTCACAGCGATGACTGCTTGTGTCACAGTGATGACTGCTTGTGTCACAGTGATGACTGCTTGTGTCACAGCGATGAATGCTTGTGTCACAGTGATGACTGCTTGTGTCTCAGTGATGACTGCTTGTGTCACAGTGATGACTGCTTGTGTCTCAGTGATGACTGCTTGTGTCACAGCGATGACTGCTTGTGTCACAGCGATGACTGCTTGTGTCACAGTGATGACTGCTTGTGTCACAGTGATGACTGCTTGTGTCACAGTGATGACTGCTTGTGTCACAGTGAGCTCTTGGTGTCTGTCCAACCTCTTGGCTGGTACTCAATATTTTATTTACCCTGCAAAACTGTATCTGTGTTGAGATGAACTCCTCTCTGCTTACCGAGCCCTTGTCAGAGGGAGGGAGGGAGGGAGGGAGGGAGGTAGAGCGAGAGAGAGAGCGGGAGGGAGAGAGGGAAAGAGGGAGGGAGGGAGAGAGAGAGAGAGAGAGAGAGGTAGGGAGGGAGGGAGGGAGAGAGGGAAAGAGGGAGGGAGGGGGAGAGAGAGAGAGAGAGAGGGAGGGAGGGAGGGAGGGAGGGAGGGAGGGAGGGAGGGAGGGAGGGAGAGAGAGAGAGAGAGGGAGAGAGAGAGGGAGAGAGAGAGGGAGAGAGAGAGAGAGAGAGAGAGAGGGAGAGAGAGAGAGAGAGAGAGAGAGAGAGAGGGAGAGGGAGAGAGGTAAGTGTAAAACCATGTTTAGACCTGTTGGTCTTGGGTAATCATCAACATTGGGTACGTTGCTATTTGGGAAGCCATTTTGACGACTGTGACCAACGTCTTGAACTAATCCTGATGTCAACAAGCTCTTGCGTTACCACAGAAGAATGGAAAGACATCATGATGACTAACAACTGAAAGTAGGAGATGTCCTCACACATGACTAACCTTGACCTGAGAGCTGAAGAAGCTGTGTTGGGTCTGAACCAGCCAGTCACTCTTCCAAAAAGCCTTGGTGTCCTGTAACCCGGTACAAGAAGACTGAATCTGTCATTTCAGCAGTGTCTTTCTGCATGCAGTTGGATAATCTGCTAGCAATGTGATCCTCGACAAGGAATCTGGAGTCACTGGCAAGCTGGAAACGTCCCATGTTGCAACACCCAGTCACTCACTGCCATACCAGGCACGCTCACCATGGACATTCCACCATGGTGTATGTAGTACAGGCACAAGCTGCCTCTAGTACAATAGTTGTCCTGGAAAAGGACGCCAATCCCACTGCCTCTAGTACAATAGTTGTCCTGGAAAAGGACGCCAATCCCTCTGCCTCTTACCTCCATTTAAGTCTGTGTTTCATCTTCTCGATAGTCATTCAGCCAGTCAGTCAGTCAGCCAGTCAGTCAGTCATTCAGTCAGTCAGTCAGTCATTCAGCCAGTCAGCTAGTCAGCCAGTCAGTCAGACAGTCAGTCAGACAGTCATTCAGCCAGTCAGCTAGTCATTCAGCCAGTCAGCTAGTCAGTCAGTCAGTCAGCCAGTCAGTCAGACAGTCAGTCAGCTAGTCAGCCAGTCAGTCAGTCATTCAGACAGTCAGCCAGTGTCACTCATTCAGCCAATCAGTCAGTATAGTGATGTTGCTATGACTTATAGGTCTGTAGTGATGTTGCTATGACTTATAGGTCTGTAGTGATGTTGCTATGACTTATATGTCTGTAGTGATGTTGCTATGACTTATAGGTCTGTAGTGATGTTGCTATGACTTATATGTCTGTAGTGATGTTGCTATGACTTATAGGTCTGTAGTGATGTTGCTATGACTTATAGGTCTGTAGTGATGTTGCTATGACTTATAGGTCTGTAGTGATGTTGCTATGACTTATAGGTCTGTAGTGATGTTGCTATGACTTATAGGTCTGTAGTTATGTTGCTATGACTTATAGGTCTGTAGTGATGTTGATAGCTTCCTAGTGAATGACTTAGTGATGTTGCTATGACTTATAGGTCTGTAGTGATGTTGCTATGACTTATAGGTCTGTAGTGATGTTGCTATGACTTATAGGTCTGTAGTGATGTTGCTATGACTTATAGGTCTGTAGTGATGTTGCTATGACTTATAGGTATGTAGTGATGTTGATAGCTTCCTAGTGAATGACTTAGTGATGTTGCTATGACTTATAGGTCTGTAGTGATGTTGCTATGACTTATAGGTCTGTAGTGATGTTGCTATGACTTATAGGTCTGTAGTGATGTTGCTATGACTTATAGGTCTGTAGTGATGTTGCTATGACTTATAGGTCTGTAGTGATGTTGTTAACGACTTATAGGTCTGTAGTGATGTTGCTATGACTTATAGGTCTGTAGTGATGTTGCTATGACTTATATGTCTGTAGTGATGTTGCTATGACTTATAGGTCTGTAGTGATGTTGATAGCTTCCTAGTGAATGACTTAGTGATGTTGCTATGACTTATAGGTCTGTAGTGATGTTGCTATGACTTATAGGTCTGTAGTGATGTTGTTATGACTTATAGGTCTGTAGTGATGTTGCTATGACTTATAGGTCTGTAGTGATGTTGCTATGACTTATAGGTCTGTAGTGATGTTGCTATGACTTATAGGTCTGTAGTGATGTTGCTATGACTTATAGGTCTGTAGTGATGTTGCTATGACTTTTAGGTCTGTAGTGATGTTGCTATGACTTATAGGTCTGTAGTGATGTTGCTATGACTTATAGGTCTGTAGTGATGTTGCTATGACTTATAGGTCCGTAGTGATGTTGCTATGACTTATAGGCCCGTAGTGATGTTGTTATGACTTATAGGTCTGTAATGATGTTGCTATGACTTATAGGTCTGTAGTGATGTTGCTATGACTTATAGGTCTGTAGTGATGTTGCTATGACTTATAGGTCTGTAGTGATGTTGCTATGACTTATAGGTCTGTAGTGATGTTGCTATGACTTATAGGTCTGTAGTTATGTTGCTATGACTTATAGGTCTGTAGTGATGTTGATAGCTTCCTAGTGAATGACTTAGTGATGTTGCTATGACTTATAGGTCTGTAGTGATGTTGCTATGACTTATAGGTCTGTAGTGATGTTGCTATGACTTATAGGTCTGTAGTGATGTTGCTATGACTTATAGGTCTGTAGTGATGTTGCTATGACTTATAGGTATGTAGTGATGTTGATAGCTTCCTAGTGAATGACTTAGTGATGTTGCTATGACTTATAGGTCTGTAGTGATGTTGCTATGACTTATAGGTCTGTAGTGATGTTGCTATGACTTATATGTCTGTAGTGATGTTGCTATGACTTATAGGTCTGTAGTGATGTTGCTATGACTTATATGTCTGTAGTGATGTTGCTATGACTTATAGGTCTGTAGTGATGTTGCTATGACTTATAGGTCTGTAGTGATGTTGCTATGACTTATAGGTCTGTAGTGATGTTGCTATGACTTATAGGTCTGTAGTGATGTTGCTATGACTTATAGGTCTGTAGTTATGTTGCTATGACTTATAGGTCTGTAGTGATGTTGATAGCTTCCTAGTGAATGACTTAGTGATGTTGCTATGACTTATAGGTCTGTAGTGATGTTGCTATGACTTATAGGTCTGTAGTGATGTTGCTATGACTTATAGGTCTGTAGTGATGTTGCTATGACTTATAGGTCTGTAGTGATGTTGCTATGACTTATAGGTATGTAGTGATGTTGATAGCTTCCTAGTGAATGACTTAGTGATGTTGCTATGACTTATAGGTCTGTAGTGATGTTGCTATGACTTATAGGTCTGTAGTGATGTTGCTATGACTTATAGGTCTGTAGTGATGTTGCTATGACTTATAGGTCTGTAGTGATGTTGCTATGACTTATAGGTCTGTAGTGATGTTGTTAACGACTTATAGGTCTGTAGTGATGTTGCTATGACTTATAGGTCTGTAGTGATGTTGCTATGACTTATAGGTCTGTAGTGATGTTGCTATGACTTATAGGTCTGTAGTGATGTTGATAGCTTCCTAGTGAATGACTTAGTGATGTTGCTATGACTTATAGGTCTGTAGTGATGTTGCTATGACTTATAGGTCTGTAGTGATGTTGTTATGACTTATAGGTCTGTAGTGATGTTGCTATGACTTATAGGTCTGTAGTGATGTTGCTATGACTTATAGGTCTGTAGTGATGTTGCTATGACTTATAGGTCTGTAGTGATGTTGCTATGACTTATAGGTCTGTAGTGATGTTGCTATGACTTATAGGTCTGTAGTGATGTTGCTATGACTTATAGGTCTGTAGTGATGTTGCTATGACTTATAGGTCTGTAGTGATGTTGCTATGACTTATAGGTCCGTAGTGATGTTGCTATGACTTATAGGCCCGTAGTGATGTTGTTATGACTTATAGGTCTGTAATGATGTTGCTATGACTTATAGGTCTGTAGTGATGTTGCTATGACTTATAGGCCCGTAGTGATGTTGTTATGACTTATAGGTCTGTAATGATGTTGCTATGACTTATAGGTCTGTAGTGATGTTGTTATGACTCATAGGTCTGTAGTGATGTTGCTATGACTTATAGGTCTGTAGTGATGTTGCTATGACTTATAGGTCTGTAGTGATGTTGTTATGACTTATAGGTCTGTAGTGATGTTGCTATGACTTATAGGTCTCTAGTGATGTTGTTATGACTTATAGGTCTGTAGTGATGTTGCTATGACTTATAGGTCTGTAATGATGTTGCTATGACTTATAGGTCTGTAGTGATGTTGCTATGACTTATAGGTCTGTAGTGATGTTGCTATGACTTATAGGTCTGTAGTGATGTTGATAGCTTCCTAGTGAATGACTTAGTGATGTTGCTATGACTTATATGTCTGTAGTGATGTTGCTATGACTTATAGGTCTGTAGTGATGTTGTTATGACTTATAGGTCTGTAGTGATGTTGCTATGACTTATAGGTCTGTAGTGATGTTGTTATGACTTATAGGTCTGTAGTGATGTTGCTATGACTTATAGGTCTGTAGTGATGTTGCTATGACTTATAGGTCTGTAGTGATGTTGCTATGACTTATAGGTCTGTAGTGATGTTGCTATGACTTATAGGTCTGTAGTGATGTTGCTATGACTTATAGGTCTGTAGTGATGTTGATAGCTTCCTAGTGAATGACTTAGTGATGTTGCTATGACTTATAGGTCTGTAGTGATGTTGCTATGACTTATAGGTCTGTAGTGATGTTGTTATGACTTATAGGTCTGTAGTGATGTTGCTATGACTTATAGGTCTGTAGTGATGTTGCTATGACTTATAGGTCTGTAGTGATGTTGCTATGACTTATAGGTCTGTAGTGATGTTGCTATGACTTATAGGTCTGTAGTGATGTTGCTATGACTTATAGGTCTGTAGTGATGTTGCTATGACTTATAGGTCTGTAGTGATGTTGCTATGACTTATAGGTCCGTAGTGATGTTGCTATGACTTATAGGCCCGTAGTGATGTTGTTATGACTTATAGGTCTGTAATGATGTTGCTATGACTTATAGGTCTGTAGTGATGTTGCTATGACTTATAGGCCCGTAGTGATGTTGTTATGACTTATAGGTCTGTAATGATGTTGCTATGACTTATAGGTCTGTAGTGATGTTGTTATGACTCATAGGTCTGTAGTGATGTTGCTATGACTTATAGGTCTGTAGTGATGTTGCTATGTATTATAGGTCTGTAGTGATGTTGTTATGACTTATAGGTCTGTAGTGATGTTGCTATGACTTATAGGTCTCTAGTGATGTTGTTATGACTTATAGGTCTGTAGTGATGTTGCTATGACTTATAGGTCTGTAGTGATGTTGATAGCTTCCTAGTGAATGACTTAGTGATGTTGCTATGACTTATATGTCTGTAGTGATGTTGCTATGACTTATAGGTCTGTAGTGATGTTGCTATGACTTATAGGTCTGTAGTGATGTTGCTATGACTTATAGGTCTGTAGTGATGTTGCTATGACTTATAGGTCTGTAGTGATGTTGCTATGACTTATAGGTCTGTAGTGATGTTGCTATGACTTATAGGTCTGTAGTGATGTTGTTATGACTTATAGGTCTGTAGTGATGTTGCTATGACTTATAGGTCTGTAGTGATGTTGTTATGACTTATAGGTCTGTAGTGATGTTGCTATGACTTATAGGTCTGTAGTGATGTTGTTATGACTTATAGGTCTGTAGTGATGTTGCTATGACTTATAGGTCTGTAGTGATGTTGCTATGACTTATAGGTCTGTAGTGATGTTGCTATGACTTATAGGTCTGTAGTGATGTTGCTATGACTTATAGGTCTGTAGTGATGTTGATATCTTCCTAGTGAATGACTTAGTGATGTTGCTATGACTTATAGGTCTGTAGTGATGTTGCTATGACTTATAGGTCTGTAGTGATGTTGCTATGACTTATAGGTCTGTAGTGATGTTGCTATGACTTATAGGTCTGTAGTGATGTTGCTATGACTTATAGGTCTGTAGTGATGTTGCTATGACTTATAGGTCTGTAGTGATGTTGCTATGACTTATAGGTCTGTAGTGATGTTGTTATGACTTATAGGTCTGTAGTGATGTTGCTATGACTTATAGGTCTGTAGTGATGTTGTTATGACTTATAGGTCTGTAGTGATGTTGCTATGACTTATAGGTCTGTAGTGATGTTGATATGACTTATAGGTCTGTAGTGATGTTGCTATGACTTATAGGTCTGTAGTGATGTTGCTATGACTTATAGGTTTGTAGTGATGTTGCTATGACTTATAGGTCTGTAGTGATGTTGATATCTTCCTAGTGAATGACTTAGTGATGTTGATATGACTTACAGTTCTCCACTAGCAGAAAGTTACCATAGACGTGCCAAGTTACATCTTGATGACAAGAAAATAGCAATAAATAAATTGATTCATATTTACCGTAATTAGATTCCTCTACTCACATTTACAATGTGAACCACAGTGCAGAACACAACAGCGCAACAACACAACACAGTCAAGCGCACAGGCAGCAGCAACACAAATAAACGGGACCTGCAAGCTGCCACGCATCAGGACGTGTCAGCTACCCCCAACATCTGCTGTATTTCATAGAGGAATTCTGGACAAGGCAGGGTTTTATTTCTAACTTAGTGTTGTCTTGCCTCAACACTGTTTAGGCCTGTGGAGCTTTCGCGTAGCTTTCATTTCAAAAGCTTCCCCAGCAGCATGGGCCCTTCAGAGATGTCCAAACTGTGCTTTGATACAGCTGGTCGTGAGGGCCGGTCTTTGATATAAGACCTGCCTACAGAGTTGTTAGAGTGGTTAGCATCCAGAAGGCTTAGGAGACTGATGGGGTGTCATTAAGGGACCCTCCTGTAGAGACTTAAAGCTTCACTGCTGTTATCATTTAGTTCTGCAATGGTATATTTTCAATGACTAAAACCACTGGGAGGCTTGTCCCTGTATGATCTCTCCTGCCCTGTCCTGCAGTGTCCCTGTCCTGCAGTGTCCCTGTCCTGCAGTGTCCCTGTCCTGCAGTGTCCCTGTATGATCTCTCCTGTCCTGTCCTCCAGTGTCCCTGTCCTGCAGTGTCCCTGTATGATCGCTCCTGTCCTGTCCTGCAGTGTCCCTGTCCTGCAGTGTCCCTGTCCTGCACTGTCCCTTTCCTGTACTGCAGTGTCCCTGTCCTGCAGTGTCCCTGTCCTGCAGTATCCCTGTCCTGCAGTGTCCCTGTCCTGCAGTGTCCCTGTCCTGCAGTGTCCCTGTCCTGAAGTGTCCCTGTCCTGCAGTGTCCCTTTCCTGTCCTGCAGTGTCCCTGTCCTGCAGTGTCCCTGTCCTGCAGTGTCCCTGTCCTGCAGTGTTCCTGTCCTGAAGTGTCCCTGTCCTGCAGTGTCCCTGTCCTGAAGTGTCCCTTTCCTGTCCTGTAGTGTCCATCACCTTGTCCTGTACTACACTGGGACACTGCAGAACAAGGATAGTGGTTGAGGGTTTGGTGTATGGGGCAACAAGAGAGACTGTTATCTCATTTCTATCCCCTAGGAAATTGTTATCCCATTTATATCCACTAGGAAATGTTGATCAAATTTATATCTTCTAGGAAATAGACTGTTATCTCATTGATATCCCCTAGGAAATGTTTATCTAATACAATATCTTCTAGGAAATAGACTGTTATCTCATTGATATC